>NW_004524591.1:1862876-1868414 GCF_000260255.1 Octodon degus
GTGCAGGGTCTACAGGGTCTCACTATGTAGATCAGACTCAGTGATCCTCCTGTTTTCAGTCTCCCAAGTGCTGGGATTACAGGCCTGCACCACCACACCCAGTCTCAATCTCTGTCTCAGCAGGCCCTGGGGGCAGGGCTGGCACGGCAAGCTGGGGAAATAACCCCGGCCACTGAGCTCTGCTTACGCAGGTGCTTTAGTCTGCTGGACTATCTGGCTGGCCCTACTTCAGTGTTTTCATACAAGAGAAATACATACCTACAGTGTGGCACTTAAGCTTGTGTGTCTGATTTATTTCACTTAACATGATGTTTACAAAGTGTATCCGTTTCCTACCTGTGACTCAAAGTGATCTTTCTTTAGAGCTAAGTAGAACTACATTATACACAGGTACCACATTTTGTCATCCATTTGTCTGTGGAGGGACACATAGGCTGCCTCTAAGACTAGGCTACGATACATTTGGCTGCTCTGAGCATGAGTGTACATCCATCCCTGTACTATCATGTCTTTACCTCTTCTAGGAAGATGCCTGGTAGGATAGCTGAGTCAAGTGGAATTATACATTTAGATTTTGAGGAATTTCTCTATTGATGTCCAGAACAGTCACACTAGTTTACATTCCCACCAGCAATGTAGGATGGTTCCTTTTACACTATAGCCTTGTCAGCATTTATGATTTGATTGTTTGATGATAGCCATTCTTTTTACATAGATATTATATAATACATGTGTATTATGAAATCTCAGTGTTGTTTTAGTTTGCACGTCTCTAATATCCAGTGATGATCATGTTTTCATGGTCCTTTGTATTTCTTCATCTGAATAGATAAATTTTTGATTGGATTTTTTAAAAAAAATTTTATTTATTTGTGTGTGTGTGTGTGTGTGTGACCAGCTCAGCCCACCAGGGGGCGGGGCTGGCTGGCATGTGGTGCTGGGGGATTGAACCGCAGTCCCTGTGCTTCACTAAGCTTGTTCTAAGTAGGTGCTTTAGACCACTGAGCCATCTCACCAGCCCCCTTGATCGGATTTTTTACTTTGTAGGATCTCATTTTTTTTTTCTAGGTTCTTCATATATTCTAGGTATTAGTCCTCTGTCTGAGGTATAGCTACGAAAACAATTTTCTCACTGTGTAGGTTGTTTCTTCACCCTGTGGGTTCTTTCTTCTGCTGTGTAGAAGATTTTTAATTTGACATAGCTACATGTGTTGGCTCCAATGTTATTTCTTGTGGAGTTGGAGTTCTGCTCAGAAAGTCTTGCCTACATCTATGACTTTGCTCTATCTGCCTTGTCTTTCAGCGGGTTAATGTTCTTGAATTAATATTTAGATCTTTGATTTTGGTTGACTTTAATACATAGTGAGAGATAGGGATCTACCCTTAATGTTCTGCATCTGGAGAACCAGTCCATTTGCTCATGAGAGTACATTTGCTGAAGCGTATGTTTTTGGCTCTTTGTCAAAGATCAGTTGGCTAAAGGTGTCACATAGGTTCTATGCCCTCCAGTTTGTTCTACTGATCCATGTGTCTGTTTTACCTGACTGTCTTTTTTTGTTTTTCTTCATATCACTGTAGCCTTATTTGTAATTAATTTTGTTCCACTCCTCTAAGCACAGTTCTGTTAGGAGTCACCCTGAGATGACCATGAGGCATGCCATTCAGCTTCATGCATTGGTCTGTGCCTCTTCACTTTTTTTAGAAATACAGTATAGGCATCTGCCATGTATATGTCACGTGAAAGTTGGACAAAGGGTGCGGGAAGGTGGGGGGTTGGCAAAATAAGGAAGAGCAAAAAGAACAAAATTGAAAGGACAGAAGATTAATAAGGGAAAAGAGATGCAAGAATGAGTGGGGAAAAATGAGACAGAACAGAATATAATATGAGGGAAAACTTGGAAAAAAATTAAAAAGATTACAAGTGAAAACCAGAACTGAAGTAAGACTTGAAGACAAGATATGAGGAAAAGAGAAGAGGGAGTGAAACAGAAACAACACCACTACCACCAGCATCAACAGAAAAACAAAATCTAGCAAAAGCCCAGGATCCAGCATGAGAAGGGACAGCAGATCCCTGCATGGCCACAATGCCATCAAGCCTCCATGTCCACTTGGCTCCCGTCCTGCATTAGTCTCGATGTGTTTGCAGACACACCAATTTCCCACGTGCTGTAGCTATTTATGGGGTGTTGAGGGGGTGCAGTTTCTCAAGCCCATCACTTTGATGCAAGCTGTGGTTAGGATGTGGTGAACTTCAGCCCTTTGTACCCACCCAGCACCTCGATGAATGTGAGAAGAGGAGGTGAGATACTCTTTCGTGACACCCAGCTCCCCTCCCTTTCTGCTCATGTCCTATGATGCCTGCTTGCCTTGCAACTGAGTACATGAGCCTGTGTTCATGTTCCAGAGATTTTCCACCCAGTAGGTTGCCAGACCTCTGCTTCAGCCTATCCTGTCTTTCCTTTGCACTCAGATTCTAAACTGACCCAGTCTACAGAGCTCCCTTTTACAGCAGAACCTGACTCAGTCTCTAAGCTTGACTTGAGGACTCTTTTTCTCCTGACTGTGATAGAGGTCACTGTTCAGGATTTCCTGTTACCTCAGTTTTTCCTGATCTTTGTGGAAATGACAGGGAAGAGCGGGTTCTGGATCGGCTGTTCAGTCTCCCTCCATTCCCTCTGTCTCCAGAGATGTGACCCATGGTCCAAACTGGTGGTCTTGGTGCCAACCCACCCTCTGCCATGTTAGGTCTCTCTCTGCCTAGAGTTGTGGTGGGGGGCTTCCCCATTTCAGTGAATTCTGGAGAGGATGCTGCTAGGACACAGCACTCCCTGGTGTTGGGGGGATGGTGAGAGGAAGGGGCTGGTTCAGCAAGGCTATCCCAGGAGTCTGCACCTCCTCCCCTCAGGCTGTTAGGGTTGCTCTCAAAATGGCTGCTCCTCAGAAGGAGCGGGAGGGGAGGATGCAGGCCAGCTATGGTCCTGGTACTTCCCCTTTCCAACAATCTAGACATCTGATTTCATTTACATGCATCATCTTTCAGATTTTCTGTTTCTGGATATGATTGCTGTCCCCATTTCAGAGTGCCTGTATTTTCAGTGACTCTCCTTTGAGTATCTCTCATGTGTCCTACCCTAAAACCAGCCAGGTTGGGGCCTCTCAGAAGTACACATAACACAGTAGCACATCGTGTTTTCTTAGTGTGGTCATTCTTTGTTTCTTTCAAATACTTGTCCCATCAAAGGAAAAAATTGCTTCATATCTTGAATTTTTAGAAAATTTAGTGTATTCCTTTCATTCCAGCCTCACATTAAAGGACATATTTTTTTTTCTGTTTTTTTTTTCCTTTTCTGAAATGGTAATTTCTTTTTTTTTGGTCAAAACCAGGAAACTTATATTCATATAATTACAGTTCTCAAAGTAGAAAGGAGTAGGCAATAAATATTTAAAGATTTAAAATTTCTGAATTTAGTTCAACTTATAATACCACATTTTCAAGAAAAATGAACCTTTTTGCACAAGAAATTTAAATAAAATCATACCAAGATACACAAAAATGAAATTGTCCAAACCTTATTATAAAGAAAAAAATCATTAAAGCATATACATAAAAAATATTAGCTATGGAAGAACAAAATTAAATAGCATCTTATTCCACATTAGAAAGAAAAAAAAAGGATGAAGTGTGTAAGAAACTAGACTAATTATAGGACTGAAAGAAAAGAAAAGATCTGTCCTCTTTGAATTTTATACTTAGCAAACACACCTTTGAAAACTAAAAGTAAGATTTTGTGGTTATACAAACTTGAAATATTTTAATACCTGCAGAAGCATATAGGAAATAACAAAGAGCATAATTCAAAAGGCAAGAGAAGTTGCAGTATGCTCCTGGATGAACAATAAAGAGCTCTCAATATGATAGTTATGCAGGACTATATAAAATATATTAGATGAACCCTTATTTAAAGATCATTGAAGATTTCTATGAAACAGTACCAATCTTATGTTGGGTTATACACGTACTTTTTTTCATAAATATGTGTGTGTATGTGTGTATAAAAGACAGGGAAGAAGTAATATAAAGTCAACAGAAAAATGGAAATATACTTTTTAAAGTTTCTACTAGGAGAAGATATCATATGATGTCTTTTAAATAAATTGTAAGTCAAAGATATAGTATAAATCTTAGAACAAAAATTAAGATTAAGCAATATTCAGAAAATTAAATACTAATTAATTAAAAATTAAATGTTTCAAAACAATTGAACTAAGAAAAAGTTTTCATGATAGCAAAGAAGTACTAAAAGTAAAACATAAGATAAATACTGGAATGGCAAGTAAATGACCAGCCCTTCTAACAGTTTGAGGATAGGATATTGCACAAAGTTCTAGTGTGTTGTGGACATGCATAATGACCATGACAGTTACTGGTGGCCAGGCATCACTTGTGGGACTTAGCTACAGCTGTTTCTTTGAAATCCACCCTGTAGGCTCAGATGGAATCATAACCCATAGGGTGGAAGAGAAGTCCATTTGTAGAGTGTGCTGATGGAAATATTTTGCTGCTGAACACAAAAGAATAACTGAAAGACTACTATTGTATACCTCTTATTCTCCTGTGTTTAATTGTTTGCCCTATTTGGTGGGTTCTTTCCATTCTCATTCATGAGGCTGGGATCAATTTGCTCCCTCTCTAGAACATCCTTTAGTAGTCTGTGTAGGTTTGGCTTTGTCATCATGAAATTCTTTAGTTGTTCTTTGTCATGGAAGTATTTCCCTTCTCCATTATACTTGAAAGAGAGTTTTGCAGGGTATATCAGTCTGGGTTGGAATTTGTTTTCTTGCAAGACTTGAAGTACTTTGCTCCATGCTCTTCTTGACTTGATGGTTTATGAAGAGAAATCTGCCATTATTCTGATGAATTTTCCTTTAAATGTGATCTGTTTCTTTTCTTTAGCGGCTTTTAGTATGCTGTTCCTATGCTGAATTTCTGGGATCTTGATTATTATATGTCTGGGTGTGATTTTCATTGGGTTGATGTTCTTTGGAGTTCTATATGCTTTGGTTACATGAATGTCAGATTGTTGCCCCATATTTCGGAAGTTTTCTGCTATTACTTCTGCCCATATTCTTTTTATATCATTTGTATTGACTCCTTCCTTCTCATTGATGCTTATTAGTCTTACATTGTTTATCTTTGCATCGTCTTGCAGGTATTTAATTATTTTTTCTTGCATCCTAGTTGTTTTTAAGAGATCTTTTCTTACCTTCTCACTAGCTGCAATGGTGTCTTTAAGGTCAGAAAGTCTATCTTCACTTTCACTCAAACGGTTTTGCCAGCTTGTGATTGAGATTTTAATTTCCTGTATATCACTTTGAAACTGTTTCATACATTCTATTTCTTTCCTATATTGCTTATTCAGGGGTTCCATCGTTTTTATATTCTGCTTTTTTTTTTAATCAGTGTATTCTTTAGAAGCACTTAGTACTTCTTTGATTATAGTTATTACTACATTTTTTATTTCAGAAATTATTTCT
>NW_004524591.1:1879393-1884652 GCF_000260255.1 Octodon degus
GGCCCACGCTGCGCCTGGGCTGGGACTGGTCCCGCCGGCGCAGGGTAGCAGGGGGGCGGGTACTTTTTAAACTCAGCAGAAGAAAGCTGGCATGATGGTGGATATAGCTGCCCGCTGAGGGAGAAGTATTTGTAAAACATGTGAGATGAAGAGTTAATACTTGTAATATATGAAATTATCTAAAAACCAAACAAGCACACAACAGGCAAACCTAAGCATCATGAATATCTAAATCACAGCAGTTATAAGTAACCCAAAATATAAAGAGAGATGCTCAACTTCACTATTAACAAGCAAATACAAGTTAAAACTAAAGGCCATGCAATGTTAAACATTTGTTTTGAAATAACTAATGGAGACCATCAAGTTCTTGCTGAGGCCCAAGAAAATAGAAATTAGAAAATACACAATTTTTAGGAGCATCAGATAATATGATTCATTTGGAAGTATCTATTAAAATGTGAATATAATTGGGCTATCGATTTACCATTTAGCGATCTTGTATAAAAGAGTAGTACCTGCTGGCCGTGGTGGTGCAGGCCTGCAACCCCAGCATCCTGGGAGGCTGAGGCAGGAGGACTGCAAATTTAAGTTTCACCTGAGCAACTTAGAAATTTAATGAGACCTTGTCTTAAAATAAGAAAAAGAGTGGGCAGGCAGCTCAGTGTCAAAACTTGGATCAATATGTAGCACTGAAAAAAAGTCCTCATATTAAAACTGTGTATGTAAATTTGTATCTATGTCATATTTTTTTTTCTTTTCAAAGTTTTATTGATAAACAGATAGTAATGAGACAGTTTCAAATCAAATCGAAAGTACAGTTTGAACAAATAATACACTGCATATATTCTTCTTAGTGGTTAATTGCTGTACAAGATGCAGACTTGTGATCCTAATTACAAACACCATTAGAAAAAATCATTCTATTCATTAAGAGAATGCAACTATATATCTATCCCAACCACTTTGAATACACAGATACAAAATGGACATTCATAGTTATACCCCATTTTTTTTAAGTACCATTATTGAATATTATAGGTGTGTAACTCAGCAAAATATTCTAAAAGAGTCCAGTGGCCCATAATAGCATTGGGTCTTCTGTTTAACTGGCAATGTCAGAAATTATTGACCTGAGTCCCCCACAGCTCAACATAACAACATGGCTTTACTTCCTATATTTCGTCTTCATACTTTTCTACTGGATGGTTAAGACCAAGGTAAAGCAGGACCTGTGCAACAAGAGTTGTAGCTTTTTGGTCTGAGAAGGTCAGTGAAATGCCCTCAGGATTTATCCTGAGATCCTGTACCTCAGATTGTAGAACCTTTGTCAGTGTCAGCCATGTGGATGAGTCACGGCCAATGCTTGGCCAATGTGCTCTCTGTGAAAGCCTGAGAGAGTGTCTTCTCCTCATGTGACTCTCCTTAGGCACACTCTATGTCATCGATCACTTTCTTCTTTGGCCCCATAATCTTCTTGATCAGAAAATTTGGGACACTACCGAGGTACTCTATGTCATATTTGTAAAGCAAAAATGCCTGGAAAAAGAATTTAGAAGTATACCAGCCATAATCACTGTATGAGGGGTACACTTATAGAGTATACTAGAAAGATAGTAATTTTCGAAAAAGTAATTAAAAGAATTAATCTGAAAAAATAGCCCATGGAAAGTAAAGATTGCAGGGCCAACCTGATAGCTCAACTGACTAAAGTGGCCGCTTTGGCAGAACACAGAGGCAGGGTTTGATCCCTGGGCCTGCCGTGCTGGCCCTACCCCTGGGGCGCAGTGAGACTGCGATTGCCACTGGGCATGGTGGTGCGCAGCTGTAATCCCAGTGCTTGGGAGGCTGAAAATGGGAGAATCACTACAAGTCCATCTACATAGTGAGACCCTGAACACCCTGAAGATCCTGTCCTAAATTTAAAAAAAAAATTGCAAGATAAATCTAACAAATCATCAAGCGGTTCGAGCTGAAGGGCCTCTGCCTGGTGGCCCTGAAGTTCATGCGGGCCACGGAGGAACAACTGGAGCACCACTACAGCGAGCTGAAGGAGCGCCCCTTCTTGCCCAGCCTGGTGCAGTACATGCACCCGGCCGTGGTCGCCATGGTCTGGGAGGGGCTGAACGTGGTGAAGACGTGCCGCGTGATGCTGGGTGAGACCAACCCTGCTGACTCTAAGCCAGGCACCATCCGCGGGGACTTCTGCACCCAAGTGGGCAGGAACATCCTTCATGGTAGTGACTCAGTAAAAAGCGCTGAGAAGGAGATCAGCCTGTGGTTTAAGCCGGAAGAGCTGGTTGACTACAAGCCCTGTGCTCACAACTGGATCTATGAGTAGAGGTGGGAGCGCCTTGCCCTTGCTCCGCCCTCGTGGAGGACAGATGCAGCCTTCTTTTCTAAAGCCCATTTCCCAATAAAGTCTGGCATGGGAAAAAAAAAAAAAAAGATAAATCTAACAGACATACCACATTGATGTATGTATGTAGGTACATGCATACATGTGTATGTGTATGCCTATGTGTAAATGTATGCATGTATGCACGTGAACAGAAATGCACAGGCTTTGGACTGTGTATCTACAAGCATGGGCACTGGACTTTGTAACTTACACGAATTTACTCACGGAACTTCAGAATCACCCCTGTCTCTGGGCTGGAGGTCAGTGTTCTCCCTTGTGGAGCACAGCGTGCCCACATGTGGTAGACAGAACTGGTTCCAGCAACCGATTTCTAGAATCTGCAGCTCTTAACCCTCCATGGAAGGGGCTTCTAGCAGGTTCAGCACGGAGGTAGACATCTGGCCTGGGTGGGCTCTGCAGACCCCAGGGTCCTCCTCTGAGCCATCCCTGAGAGTTTGAGGGTTAGTCCAGACCTTTTAATTAACAATTGGGTGCCTTTTCTTCTCCGTAGCTGGTAGCTAAATTCTAGCCTTGATTTCTAAATTACAGCTCTGTGCAATCCAGTGGAAGGCCTGAGAACCACGGACGTTCAGGTTCTCCTGATAATACAAGCAGCTTGTGGAGAAAATGATAGGCACAGGGGTTTTTTTTTGGGGGGGTATCAAAGCCATGGTAATACTAATTCAATTCAAGCTTGGCAAGAATATTAATTATTACAAATTTAAAGCAGTAAGGAGAATGGTCTACATTTGCCTCAGGCTGTGTACAATGACCTAAAGGTGAGCCCTCTCACATTGTGCTTCAGAAGCATTTATTTATATCAGCATATTTGCTGCACATAATAGTATGTCCCTCAAGAAAGTGGCTACAAACACATAACACATCTTTGTACATCCTCTTCCTGTCGCCATCCTTCCCTTTCCCTCCATTTCTTGGTCTCTTTCCCATTTGTAAAAGTTCTACCTTCCTGTTTCTCATTATCTGTCTTTTATTTTATTTTATTTTATTTTATTTTATTTTATTTTATTTTATTTTATTTTATTTTATTTTATTTTATTTTATTTTATTTTATTTTATTTTATTTTATTTTATTGGTGTAACCAGGGTTTGAACTCAGGCCCTTGTGCTTGCCAGGGAAGCACTTATTCTACTGAGCTATCTCCCTGGCCCCATATCTTTTATTTTGCTTTTTAATTTATTTATACTTTGGGCTTCTGATGCAAGAAAAGCCATGTGATGTTTAAGACTCGAGTGTCTGATTTATTTCACTTACCATCTAGGCCTCAGGGCACATCGGTTTTCCTATGAGCGACTCAGACATATCCCTTTGATAGCACAGTGCCACTCCGCGGAGTGTAGACACCACATTTTCTTTATCCTTTCATCTGACGGCAGGTGAGCCTGGCTAAGATTTATGATGTCGAACAACCATGTTAGTCAGTGTGACAGCCAGAGTCTTACCTGCGCCTGCAGTTCTCTTGGTGAAGGCTTTGAGAAAGTGAAAAGCTTTGACTACGTAAAAACCCAACAGTAAGTGATGTCGTTGTCCACGTAAAAGTGATCATGCATTTATTTTAGGAAAATAAGCAGTGATTGCTCAAGTTAACAATGCAAACCAGCTGCAGGTTAAAATGTAAAAGTAGCTTTCCAAAGAGAAACTACATTTTTTCGGTGGTTTTCAGGACAATTTTTAGAATGCTTCAAGTGTCTCATGCTCTACCGACTGAGCTAGCCGGGCATAGAATGCTTTAATTGTGCAGCTGAATGCTAGATTTTTGTCTCTCTCCAAAAAAATCTAAAAAATTCTTTGCAAAATAGTTCTTATGTGTAGCATACACATGAATGTTAAGCCAGAGCAATGGGACTAATCTGTACCAAGGACATTCTAGAAATGTTTTAGTTATTTTTATGCATAACCAACTTAAATTTTATAACAATAAACATACATTTTCCTATATATTCTCAATATAGATACATTTTCATCTTTTTATAGACGGCAGGTTGAGGAAACAATTTGTGAAAGATGTTTGGCCATACACAGAACATGTGGAAGCAAAGGTACGGGGTGTGTGTGTGTGTGTGTGTGTGTGTGTGTATGAGTGTGTGTGTATGCCCAGGGTCTCACTACGCAGCTCGGACTTGTAGTGATCCTCCTGTTTTCAGCCTCCCTAGTGCTGGGATTACAGGCACACGCCACCAGGCCCACACTCCATCTATGGCTCAGTGTACCCAAGGGCAGGGCTGGCACAGCATGCAGTGCCAGGGATTGAACCCAAGGGTAGGTGTGTTTTTATCGCAACATCCAGATTCCTAACCCTGTACTCAGAGCCTGGAGAGCAGGCAAAGATGGAAAGCGGGTTTCAAGTGTCTTTGAGTCACTAGTTTTATTGCTTAGAAAACTAAGTGTTCGGAGTCAGAGCTCCTGAACTACCAAGTATCTGACATTATTGTCTAGAACATGTCATGTATATAGAGAAAGGTCTTTTATTCTGCTCTTTGAGCTGAGGAATGCCTTCTCTACATTTTCTAGGATAGAAGAAAATCTTAAAACAAAGATAATTGCTGTTTGAAAAACTTTTTTGTCTTTCTCTTTTTTTGAGATAAGGTCTCACTGTGTAGTTCAGGCTGGCCTTGAACTCACTTTGTAGCCCAGGCTGGCCTCAAACTTGGACAAATCTCCTGTATCAGCCTTCTGAGTGCTGGGGTTATAGGTGTCCACCATCACATCTGGCCAGCATTCATTTTTTTAATGTTTGAGATGTAAAGTTAAAATATTCAACTCTCAAAGAGTTTGAGTCTTCTCTTTTCTCCTCTCTTCCCCTCCCCTCCCCTTTCCCCTCCCCCCTCCCCTCCCCTCC
>NW_004524591.1:1884752-1934941 GCF_000260255.1 Octodon degus
CTCACTCTTTCGCTCTCGCTCTTTCGCTCTTGCTCTCTCTCTCACTTCATTTATGAAATTCTGACCTCAAGGCCTTAGTCGAGCTCTCCACCACTGAGTCCTACTCGTGCCTTCATCTATTCATTTTAACTGCTCTTAATAGATAGGCTGAGAGTTTTCAGTAGAAAACATTTATGTTTAATCTTCTAAGCCTAAAAGGAAAAATGAGGGCTGGAGAGATAGCTCAGTAGAATAAATGTTTGCCTGGCAAGAGCAAGATCCTGAATTCAATCTCCAGTGCCACAAAAAAGAAAAAAAAAGAAAAATAAACAACAAAGAAATGCCTGCACAGACATGCTCTAAGACAAAAAAAAATGAAAGATTATTTAAATAGAAAATCTGCTTGGGTGATCCAAATGACACAAAGGAAAATTACTTTCATGAAGATGCTTTGAAAGACATCACCCATCTCTAAATCAAGCTTATTTTATTCCCTGTGATAGGAGAAAGAAGCCAGAGTTATGTTGTCTTATTGTCATTTTATAAAGCCTGCAAGGATGAGGTGTTCAGAGTTATCTCATCAACCTATCAATGTTCTTTTCCATTTTATCATTCATAATTTAAAATGTTTAAATTATCTTGAACTGTCATAATAAATGTAGCTACAAATGTTAGTAATATTCAATTAGTGTCTTAATATGGAAAATTGACCCAAAAACTAATTACTCATTAGTTTAAACATGTTGATATTAATCAATTTCATGTAACTCCTTTTAGACAATTGTTCTGTGTTGGAAAATTAAAAAATCTCTCCCTTCATTAAGTAACTGCGTTCTAACAATACTTGCCAGTTTACTCTTGGCATTCATTGCTTGAGGAAGGAAAGCAGCATATCTGAGCTGCTCCCAACAAACTGGAGAGGAAGAAAAGTTGCCAATGTGCACCTACCCACTGGGAAGCAGCCTGTGCCCTTCAGTTGAATGCTGGTCTTGAGCAGGGCTGACCTCGTGGGCAGGTGTCATAGTTGTACACACAGCTCTGAGAACTTGATGCATTTCATAAGTGTAGCTCAATGATTTTTTTTAAAAGTTCATTTGATACAGGGTCTCACTATGCAGCTCGGATTTGTAGTAATCCTCCTGTTTTCAGCCTCCCCAGCATTGTGATTGCAGGCATGCACCACCATGCCTGGTCATGGTGGCGGGCTCAGTACACCCGGGGGTGGGGCTAGCGCAGCATGCCGTCCTGGGGATTGAACCCTGGTCCCTGCACTTGCCTAAGCCGGCGCTTAGTCCACTAAGCTATCTTGCTGGCCCAGCTCAATGATTTTTAATGATCTACTTTATTCTGTTTTAAAGGAAATTTTTTTAGAATAGACAATTTTAAACCTGTACAAAAGTTGACTTAAGGGAATCATGAGTCACTGTATGCTAATCTTTCAACGTGACAGTTATCAGTTGGGCAGTTCTGCCTCAGAGTAAGTCCCACGTGCCATTCTATTCATAAATATGTTAGTGTATTTCTAAATGAGAATGAGGCGCTGTTGTCCTTTTATCTTACTTTTAAGGAGCAGATATATTGCAATTTTTCATCATTATTAAGCAAATATTGCCATCACATAGTGAAGACCACCAGCGCAAGGGGATAGCACGTAAGAGCATTAAGCGGAACGTAACTGAAAGGGAAGAAGCGTTTCCCCTCGGTTGTCTGCTTTCTCTCGCTTTAAGCGCTTACTCATCTGTGTCCCTTTTGTGGATCATTCGCCCTTCCCTTCTTATATACTAGGCCTTTCCACAGAGCTACATCCCAAGCCCTTTCTTATTTCTGAATTTTATTTTGAGACAGGGTCTGACTGAATCACTGAGCTGTGCAGCCTGGGCTTGGATTTGTCACCCTGTCTCGGCCTCCTGGACTGCTGGGATTACAGGTGTGCCATCAGGCCTGGCTTTGCTGTTCCCTTGGTTCAGCAAGTAAATATGCTTCGTGGGCTACTACAGCTTTGAAATTAGGAACAAGAAAGGGCAAAAATTATCATTAAAAATATATATATATATCTATATATACAAAATAGCATAGATATACTGCTACTTTCTTAGTTCAATGAGAAGAAAGTTTTGAACTAATAGTGTTTAGGCAAGATATCACATCTGCATCTTGTACTATGAATAACTACTACAAAGACAATAATATACAATGTATTAATTATTGTAACTGTCCTACTAACCTGTTTTGAAACTGTCTCATTGTTATTTCCTTCTCAATAAAATTAATAAAAAGAAAAGAAAGAGCAAAATCAGTGCAATATATAGCACATTATCCTTAACATTCACTAGAACCTTTTTGTAACTGTAAGAGTGTAAGATTTTAGGTCATAGGAACAAGGTTTTTTTCCTACACATTAAAAACCACATGGTAATGAGATGGTAAACAAGTAACCTGGACTTCACAAGTTCATGTGAAATACTTCCTGAATTAAAGATTCTTCTTCTTTTGTCATGTAAGCTAAAAGTATGTGTAGAAAATAAAAATAGAAACATCACTGTGGTTTCATTTTTTTATAACTCCCTTGGTTTTATTCTTTAGGTCTTTAAGATTTTTGTAAAGCCTAATTTTTTTTCTAATTTTAATAAATCATTGATTGGTACACCAACATTTGAAACACCTATCACTTAAATAAGGAGAAACAGCTCTTCAAGGTTTGTTGCTGTTTTTATTTTGTTCTGCACTGGATATTGGATCTCAGGTGCAGCGTGCAACTGAGGCGCCCCGCTGTCCGTGCTCAGCATTTGCTGTCAACAGGGCACCTCTGTCTCTTGGGGTTTCCTTCCTGCTTGCTCTCACTCCTCAGCCCCTTCCAGCCTCAGCCTCCCACACTGCACTGGTCTTCAAGGTTGAACTCGGCGTGCTTCGTGGTCCTGTCTGAATGTGTACAGCTGTGAACTTTGGTTCCATGTGAGTGTGCTTTTCATTGCACACAGGCTATCGCATGCTGTTTCTTTCTATTTTCTTCAACTTTATAGTTTTAAAATTTGTCTACACCGCCATGCCTCCTATGTTGTTTACTGCCTCTGACATTGAGTGTGATTCCTCGCCTGCATATCCGCACCCATGATTTAATTAGGCAGTTACCTTGGCTTCCCAGGCTGCCTGTCATTCTTTCTACTACAATATGCCCCAGGGGACAGAGTCTATGCATGTTTGTGTGCATCTGCGAATAGCACAGAAAAAAGGGGCCCGGGTGGGGGAGGGGGAGATGGTTTGGTATCCACCTACGGCTTCCTACAGCCTTCACTAAATGTTGTCAGATTGTTTTCCACATGTACAGCATGGAGCAAATGCCCTGTTAGTATTATATGAGATATTTCATTTCAACTTCCTAGTTTTTAACAAACCGATAGCTGTAAAAGGTGCAACAGATTCTGAGTGTGGTGGCACACACCTGTAATCCCAGCACTAAGGAGTGCAGAAGGAGGAGGATTGCTGTGGGTTCAAGCCAGCCTGAGCCTTTTTTTTTTTTTTTTGGTATTGTATTTAGTACAGGGTCTACAGGTCTCACTACACAGATCAGATTCATAGTGATTCTCCTGTTTCAGCCTCCCAGTTGCTGGGATTATAGTCGCGTGTCACCACGCCGTCTCTCACTGTCACTGTGCACCCAGGGGGTGGGGCTGGCACGGCACGCTGGAGATAGAACCCTGGTGCCTGTGTCTACCTAAGCAGGTGCTTTAATCCGCTGAGCTATCTGGCCGGTCCCAGCCTGGGCTATGAAATGAATTAGGGCCAGCCTGAACAATGGAGGGATACCTTGTCTCAAAAACAAAACAAAACAACAAAATAAAACACAAGCAGAGGGCAGCAGAGCAGTAGAGCCACAGTAGTTTAGCACTTACAAGCCTGAGCTCAAAGCAACCTTACCCGATTCTCAGTCTACCACTAATACTAAAGTTTTGGTTCTTTTGGTCCTACTCTGTAAAACAAGATGACACACAGCTACAGAGCTGCTATGAGGATCAGGCCAGCTGTATTTGAAGAGAGCTTAGAATGATGCCTGCTCACAGCAGGCACTCAAATATTGGCTGGCTTCTTGTTCCTCGTGTAACGGAGAGTCCCAGGTCACCCCGGGCCTTCTGTGAACTTAGGGACATTCAGGTTACCCCACACTTGTAAATTACTTTTCTTTCTTTCTTTTTTTTAAAATAGATTTTATTTTATTTTACTTTTGATACAGCATCTCACTATAGCATGTGGTACCAGAGATTGAACTCAGATCTTTGCATTTGCCAGGCAGGCACTTAAGCCACTGAGCTATTTACCCAGCCCTGTTAGTTGGCTTTCTGTAAGATTTCATGATGAGTTCTTTGTGTATATCCTTAACACACTTAATTATTTGCAAGATTGAACAGATTTTTATTATTTAAACCACTCGTCAATCATCACTGAACTTCGTTGCTCTCTTTTGAGAATCCATCTTTAGGGTCATGTCTTCAAAGCCCTGCTTTTTCCTCGACCCTTCACATCTTTTCCCCTCTTTTAATTTTAAGGAATCTCTGTATTCTGAATTCATAAAAGCATTACATTTTATGCACAAGTTCTTTTTGAATTTGAATTTAATTTTATATTACATTATTCTACCTATTTGCCTGTCGTGTTGAACTTTCTCACTAGTTCAAGTCATAAATAGCTCCTCTTAATTACATGGTAATTACTGCCTACAAATATTGAATTTTGATTTTCTCTAAAATTCCTAATTTCTATTATTTCTTTTGTGAACTTTGCATTGTCTGAGATTTTTGTGCTGTGATGAGAAGTACTGAGACTGTGGACTTTGTGTTTGTGTGTGTGTGTGTGTGTGCGTGCGCGCATGCAGGGCCTCACTAAGCAGCCTGTTTTCTTTTGTTTTTGAATCAACCTTAAATGAAATCCTTCTACAGTTTTCCGCCTTAATCTTTTTGCTGTAATTTGTTATGGTACCATTATATTAAGAAAGTTCCTTCAGTGGGGCGTGGTGGGCCACTTGAAACCCCTGCTCCTTAAGCGGCTGAGACAGGAGGATCATGAGGCTGAGCCTAGCCTGGGAAATGTAGCAAAATACCGTCTCAAAAAGAGTTGGTGCTGGCAAGATAGCTCAGCAGACTAAGTGCCTGCTTTTGTAAGTGCAAACATTGAATCCTGGTCCCACATGCCACACCGGCCCCGATCTGGCCACCGTGGTGGTACATGCCTATAATCCCAGCACTGGGAGGCTGAAAACAGGATCACCAGGAGTCTGAGCTTTGAAGTGAGACTCTGTACCAAATACATTAAAGAGAGAGAGAGAAAGAGAGAGAGAGAGAGAGAGAGAGAGAGAGAGAGAGAGAGAGATCTATTCTCCATTCTATGGGGGTTTTCCAAGAATGCTGATTAAGGCAGGCTTGTAGAAGGTAATCTTCAAGGCTTAACTTCTAAAACAAACTTCATTTTGGTGTAGGTGATTTGAGTATCTTTACAATAAAGTGACCATCACGGTCCCACAGTTCTGACATTCAAATATTGATGACCTATTCCTCAAAAATCTGAAATTATATTTTCTCTTTTCATAAAGCTTGGGCTACCAACCAATGAAACTGAATAAAATTAATTATGATTATTGATAGATAGATACAGACAAAAACATGGGATCAAAAAGAAAAAAGTTGGGATGGCTTCACAGTTTGAGCCTGAACTATCTAATATTTTTTAAACCACCTGATTTCCATGTACAAAAACTAGTTTAAAGGAAAAATTATTTTATTTTATTTATTTTTTATTTTCCTTTATTTTTTATTAATATTGTTTTTAAAATAATTTTATTGAGAAACAACTAGCAATGAGACAGTTTTAAAACCGATTATTAGCATAGTTTCAATAATTAATACATTGCATATTGTTGTTTTAGTGGTTATTAATTGTACAAGATACAGACATGATATCCTGTCCACAGACATTATTAGAACAAATCTCTCTATTTATTGAATTAAGAGAATGCAACTGTATATGTATCCTATTTTGAATATACAGATACCAAATGTTCGTTCATTTGTATTCCCCTTTTTTGTTTATTTTTGTCAGAGAAGGGCATTCCATTGTCACTTAAATATTGTAGGTGCATGAATTCAGCAAAATATTCCAATATAGTCCAGTAGTCCATAATAGTAGTGGGTTTTCTGTAAGACTGGAGATGTCAGAATTTGTTGGCTTGAGCCTTTTACATCTCAGCATATTAATATGACTTTAGTTTTTTCATAATTTTATTGATAAATAGCAATGAGACAGTTTCAAATCAAATCGCTAGGACAGTTTCAATAATTAACACACTGCACAAATTCTTCTTAGTGGTTAATTGCTGTACAAGATGCAGACTTGAGATCCTATTTACAAACACCAAAAATATGGAACGCTTCACGAATTTGCATGTCATCCTTGCGCAGGGGCCATGCTAATCTTCTCTGTATTGTTCCACTTTTAGTATATGTGCTGCCGAAGCGAGCACGGAAAAATTATTTTAGATAAAAAATCTCCATGAGCTCATAATTCTCAACTTTTATTATGGCCTAATATCTATACTTCCAAAGTATGATGACGTCTTCTCTCACTAATAGTCCTAGAAGTTAGCAATTACCTGTATAATAATAATAATAATAATAAGAAAGAATTCTAAATAAGCTAACTGCTGTGATAAATAAGTTTACAAAAAAGTGAATTATGAGCCAGGGGAGGTGCTCACACTTGCAACGCTCACTTCCCAGGGGGCTGAGGCAGGAGTACGGTAAGCTCACGGCCAGCCTGGGTGATTCAGTGAAATTCTATCACAACATAAAATAAAAATGTCTGAGGATGTTGCTTAGTAGTCTCCGAGTTCAACCTTCAGTATTAGAAAATAAAAATAAAACGTGAAGAAAAAAATAAAAATAATGATCACCGCAGGGGACGTGTAAGATCACTAAAACTCTCACCTTAGTCCTGAACCATGAGCTATGGATGCCTCTGTGGTGACAGTATTATGTGTAACCTCAAAACAGCTCATTCAGGAAATTGGTGTTCAAAATTTTGATTGATGCTTTGGAAAAAAAAAAAAAATAGGTGGGTATTTAGCTTGTGTACCCTGGGGCAGGGGATGAAGGCTACGTCCCTAGGACGCTTTTCCATGGCAACTGCCAACCTCGCCAGGTGCTGGGCTATGGGCCTAGCTGATCATTAACTGAGCTTAATGAGTGTGTGCTCAGGCCTGCGACATGCATCACCTCTGAGTGCTCCACACATGCTCAAGTCTTCTGACTTCACGTAGTGAGAGAAATAAAATAAGATGGTTTTCAATTTTTTTTTTTTTTTTTTTTTGGCATTGCCTGGGATTGAACTCAGGGATGTTACACTCCTGCGCTACATCCATTTCCAGCCCATTTAAAAATATTTTTTATTGTGAGACAGGGTCTTGCTGTGTCACTGAATTTCCTAGGCTGGGCTCCCGACTGAAATCTTCCTGCCTCAGCCTTGAGGCAGGAATCATAAGCATGTTCTCCTGCACCTGTCTCAACTCTGACATGCTAATGCTTCAGAAATGAAGGTCAGCTGCTATGGTCACCCCATTCTTAACCACCTGCTCTAATGAATTGCAGAATGAATCAATTATATTATTTGACATTGTTATTATTTCAGGAATCAAATGACGCAATGCTTGCCTTGGACATTGACACTAAGATGCCTACTTTGAATTCAACCAAAAGGCCCACACCTCAAACCTCCACATTCTTTCTATTAAGACTCATTTATTATCTGTTTCCTCCTGGACTTAGAGGATCGACAATGTGTCGAAAAACTAAATGTAATAATCTCAAATCAACAATTCAGTCATTCGTGTACAACATGTGTTATTACGGTTCCAAAAAACTAAAATAATAAGACCTAAGTCTGTCAGTGAGCCCAGGAGTTAGGAAGGGAAACACTTCAGGGTGTGCAGCTGCTCTACTGTAACAGAACAAGAGCATTGGGGGACAGAAGATGAGAGAATTTTCTGGGTCCAGGGAGAGGATGATGAAGATGTGAACCACGCGTCAGGCTGCAAAGAATAAGAAAAGCTTTGCCTGACAGATATGGAAGAAGGACGGTAACAGGAGATACAGGAGATTATTTTTGTTTAGGAAATGGGGGAGGGTGGATAAAGGCCTGGAAAGGCACTGGACTTTAGAGGCTCTTTTGTGTGGAAGGTGGGGGAGCTGTACTCCAGCTAGACTCTGGGAATATTATTCCTATAGGCGCTCATTAGGAGAAGTGAGTCAGTTGAGAATACTGCCCCTTATTTTGTGCTAGGTACTTATAGTGGTTGATGCATTGTGTCAACTTGGCCGGATGACTCCCCCGTGCACTTCCGGCTGGTGGGGGTCCCGCCCTGGGATACAATTGGTTCTGCCCCGAGAGTGACTCAGCACAAAGAGACCATATAAAGGCGCTGAGGAGGTAGTCACGTTTCACTTCGTCGGAACTTCAGTCTTCGCATTCGGCTTGGACGTCATCGCCTGGCTTGCAGAGCAGACTCTTCCACCTCCTGCTTGGATCCTCCACCTTCAGTCGCAGACTCTTCAGTCTTCCCTCGCAGGCCCATCAGCTGACAAATAGAGACTTGCACGGAGCACAGCAGTGAGCTTCAGACCTTGGGACTGAACTCCTCAGTTTGGAGTGTGCAGACGCCTCCATCTGACTCTGCGGCTGACTGTCCTAAGCCAACCTTGTAATTCCTTATACATTGTAAATCTTGTGTTAATATCTGTACCTTATATTATATCTGTTCCTCTAAGTAAAACCCTGACCAATACAGTACTCTTTTGCATTTATTTCTATTTATCCATTGCATTCTTTTTGACAAGCTGCAAGGTAATTTCTATTGGTATTACTATGCCACAGATGAGAAAGCAAAGGCACAATCATGTTTTTGCTTTTTGTTTTTTTTCCGGAACTGGGGATTGAACCCAGGTCCTTAATCTTGCCAGGCAAGCGCTTATTCCACTGGGCTATTTCCCCAGCCCCACAATCATGTTAAGTAACTTGCCTGGAGTCAATCATCTGGAGAAGAAAAGATCAAGAATGCAACCCTAGGGCAAAGCTGTTGAGGTAAACTCAGCCCTGATTTTGGGAGGGGAAGACCGGGTGAGAGTGCTCAGCCCAAACTTAATGATGTGTCTAAGGAAACCAGAAAAAAATGTGAGAAGCGTGTTTGGAGGAAATGGTGCCATTTCTGTGAATAAGCTGAACTTGATGTGCCCGGGCACAGTTAGATAGCTACTGTCACTGCTAGCTGGGGTCCTGGCTTTTAGGTAGTTTCACAGAAATTGAATAGAAATTAATAGAAGTTAAAATTAATGCACGAAGTCACAGGGGATAAAGCTGTAACCAGGAAGTTGGTGGGAAGACAGGAAAGGATGCCAGCTTAGGTAGCAGGAGAAGCACATCTCCTTCTGGGGTTCAGACCAGCCCACCCCAAAAGCGAGGAGGCAACTTTGAAGGATCAGCTAGTATGTGTTGGGGCTTCCGGATGATCACTGTCATCTCAGTCCTGGTGTCCTGGCTCTGGAATATTTGTGGCTGAGGGATGATTTTGTTCCCAGGAGATCATAGGTGTAAGACAAGCATGTTCAGGGCAGTGGCTGGTGACTTCCCAAGCCTTGTTGGATGTCCTGGGGAAACTGTCCATGCTGGTGTCTTCAACTTTGAAGTGGGGGAGATTCTGTAAATTGGGCTTGCCAATTTTTACACAGATATTCCCTAAATGATGAACGTATCTGTATGTTGAGCTGAAAAGAGATTTGACCCAAATTTTATAGCCACGGAGGATACAACATGAAAATAAAATTCGTTTTTGCTTTTAGTTACCTATTGGGCATGTGTAGCCCAAGTGAAGAGTTAGGTTTCATAGCAAAAATGACCTTTAAGTTTCTGACTATTCCAGAAAAGGACACAAATCTTGTTTTCAATGGGCAGCAGGCAAGGGACCAGACAAAGGGTTCAGGCTCTTTCTCTATCCCCGTAGTTATCCCTGACTATATTCACGTTTTTGTACAAATTGAACCAGCCACCTTTATCTACTGCAGAAAGCAGTAGGTCCATGTTTACTCCTTAAGTGACTGTCTGTTTAGTTTGTGTTGAAACCTTGAGGTTTTCCTAAGCCCTCACCAGTGGTCTGACCTTGAGGTGAGCCCGGGTCCTTATCAGCATACTAAGAATATGTTACATTCTCTTGAGCTAAAGTTTGAAACCACACGTTTGTGGGGATCTTAGCTGCAACTAAATAAGAAAGTAAAGAAAAGCCACATCTTTGCTTGCAAGTGGCTCCCAGTCACCTGTCTCCAGCTTGCTGGTGCCTAATGTTCTGCCTGACATGATGACCATGTCACCATGTGTAGCAGGAAGCTGGGAGAGGGGCCGGGGAGATGGCTCAGTAGAATAAGTGCTTGCCTGGCAAGCACAAGGGCCTGAGTTCAATCCCCAGTTACACCAAAAAAAAAAAAAAAAAAAGGAAGCTGGGAGTTTGAATCTGGGACTCAGTTCTCCAGGACGGGAGCAGTGTCAGGAGGGTGAATCTTTGCTCCAGACACAAAGTGTAATGGGATGGTAAAAGAAATCCAGCACACAAAGTGAACAGTGTCTTAAGGCAAAGCTTTACAAAATAGCAACATTAATGCAAAAACGATGAACCAAATATAGAACATTTTAAGTCAAGATAGTATTAGTGCTTTGCCTCAGCCTCTGCTACTGTTCCATATTAACACTGTTAACATTTAGTTTAAATCCAGAATACTAGTTCTCATATAGTTATTTTTTTTTTTCCATAGAGGGAGGAAGAGAATAAATGCTTTCAGTTTACCAATAAGGAAAATAAGACATCTCAGCTCAGTGATGTTGAAACCACATTTCACAGTGTTACATGAGCCACACTGGATTGTTAGATCTTAACTTTCTTTAGGACATAGCTGGAACAAAATGAAGCTCTAAAGAATACTTAAGTGTAGAAAGTTTGGCAACTTGACTTGGATTGAAAGCACAGAGCAGTAAGTGCCTTGGGATTAAGCAAGAGGGTCTGAATTCCCCACTGGGTGCTTTCCCAGCTGGGTGGTTTGAGGAGAAGCCACAGCTTCAGTTTCCTCATCTGAAGAAAGATGAGGTTTATCATACCTACGTTTTGTTACTAGAGAAAAATGTAGGTCATGAAACTTATCAGTCAGGCTCTCAACCTATTACAAGGAGTGCACACAAAATAGGAAAAGCCCAGAGGTTTTTAAAAGATGCTATACATAGAGGAGGAAATTACTGTCCTCCAAAATGAGAGAAAAAGTGACTAGAGTTATTTTTCCATATGGATTTGTGCTCTTTGGCAGAGGAAGCCAAGGAAATAAATATTCTTCTGAGATTTGAAGACGCTGTACCCCCAGCAGTTGTGAGAAACTTCATCCTCAGGGCAACAGAGTTAAGGTGTGGCCCTTTCACCTATCACATGATTCAGCATGAGGGTGCTGCCCTTCCCAATGGATTAGTGCCCATTATATCGGGGGTGGGGGTGGCGAGCAGCAGGTAAGGGCCTAGGTTCCATCTCTTGCTTGATCTCAAAACACAGATACAATGCAAATGGCTACCAATTTGGATTGACTCAATGAATTATAGTGCATCCATTAGTTGGGTTACCAGGTCCACAGTAAGAAGAGGCAGCTCTGTAACTGATGTGTATTGATGCACATACACATTCTCTTGTGGGGTGAGGGAATTCTCCCTTGGGGTCTTTGCAGAAGGTTTTATAAATCTTTCTGAGCTCAACACTCACACAGAGAGAAAACAGTGTAACTTTATATGTCTATTTTAGAAACCACTATATTACTTATACTCCTTGAGGAAAGAATATCTGGAGAAATGCAGAGGAAACTGGTAACCTAGGGCTGGGGAGAGAGCTCAGTGGCCTAAGTGCTCTAATCCTCTGGCGTCATTTGCCTTTCTTCCTCCTGCCATGGGATGTGGAACAGAAAGGCCCTTATCAGACGTGGCTCCTTCATCTTGGGCCTCCCAGCCTCCAGAACTGTAACAAAGGAATTTCTTTTAAATTACCCAGCCTGTGGTATCCTGTCCGAGCAGCTGCAGATGGACTAAGCCTACTCTGACCTCACTGTCCTCTTTCTGTCTGGCCTCCAAGCACACCCCGAGTTAGAGGACCTCAGGGCTGAGCTGCTTCAGCCATGCAGGTGTGTCTCAAGGGACAGCTGGAAAACGCATTTAGAGAAGCAAGAGGGCTCTTACACCAAGTTGGAATAGTTCCTAATAGTTCTTACATAATTTACTATGTGACAGACACAAATGCTTGATTCCTGTAGACTCAGTAACCAAACCACAAATCCCAATTTTAGGAGACAAAAACGATTGCTGTCCCACTTTGCTTGCCATCCTTAAGTGACTGGCAGAAACCTGAGACCAGGGAGAAGAGGCAGCACTTGAATGTGGGTGCTCTGTGCCATGGCCAATAGCTGGAGAAGCTCAGCAAGTGGCAGTGATTGGTTTCATGGCAATCATCACTGTCGTCAAAGCTGTTTATTTGAATCGTCTGGCAATTATGTCCCTGAGAATCTACCTCACAGCTACGAGGCACATGCACAGTACCTTATGTTTCAAATACGTGCAACACTGTATTAGCAAAACACAGATGCAATTCAAATGGCTACCAATTTGGACCAACTAAATGGATTATGATGCATCAATTAGATGGGTTACCAGGTCCACAGTAAGAAGACACAGCTCTGTAACTGATGTGTATTGATGCGCATACACATTCTCTTGTGGGTTGAGGAAGTTCTCCCTTGGGGTATTTGCAGGAGGTTTTATAAGTCTTCCTGTGCTCAAGACAGACAGACAGACAGACACACACACGCACACTCAGAACAGGGTGTAGCTTGACATGTCTGTTTTAGAAGCCACTATATTACTTATACTCCGTGACGAAAGACTATTTGGAGAAATGCACAAGGAACTGGTAACGTAAGGCAGGGGAGATAGCTTGGAGGTTTAAGTGTCTGCCTGGCAAGGGCAAGGATCCAGGTTTGATTCTCTGTACCACATGCTCTGCTGGCCCAGGAACCCTGGTACACCTTGCCAGCTCTGAAGCTGGGTGTGGTGGTGCACGCCTGTAACCCCAGCACTAGGGAGGCTGAGACAGGAGTATCACTATGAGTCCAGGCTGCACAGGGAGACTTTGTGCCAAATAAATAAATGAAAGATTAAAAAAAAAGTAACTGGTAACCTAGGTGCCTTGAGGGAGGGGACCTGGGTGGCAGTGGGACATGTAGACACAGTTTTGTTGCACATATTTTGTAACATTGTACCTTTAACATGCCCATACAAGACCTATTTTAAAAGACAATTAAGGAAAAACTATTTTTATACATTATTAGTGACCTTTCAAGGACTCACAATCTGGGAAACATAATGTGAAAAATTATACATGCCTCATAATCAGCTTGCATCATGTTCTCTGTGATTTAGGTTTTCACTGACTGGAGAGTCCTTTGTTATACCAATTTCTGTTACATGAATGCAAAACAAAGAGTAACTTCCATCTGTATTCTACAGTGTTTTGCCTACGTTGCAAAAGCAGAAATCGTAGGATGGGCAATGAGAAAATTGGTGCCTTGAAGCCAGGAATGGGCAGTTCACAAGGCAGGGCACACACACGGCCTCAGCTGCACACAGCCCTGCCTGAGCTCTCCCACGAGGGTGGCTGCTGTTATTCCCGTAACTTTCTTGGCAAGGAGGCAGGTGGCGTAGAACCTAACCCAGCTCCTGAACTCCAGGGCATTTGCAGGGCTGTGTCCCCAGGGGCAGGCCAGTTTTTCAGGGTTTATCCTTTCCAAGAAACTTAACATTCTTTTTGTTTTTGTTTTTCTCAGAACTGGGGATTGAACTCGGGGTCTTTGCACTGAGGTACATCACTATCCTCTACAAGCTTTATTCTGAGGTAGGGTCTCCCTAAATTGCCCAGGTCAGACTGGGATGCGTGATCCCATCCGCCCGCCTGCCTCAGCCTTGCAAGCGCTGGGATTGTGTGCTGGCATGAGCCACCGCGCCAGGCTTCTCACCTTCTGTCCGCCTTTATCTTTTCAAAACGAGAAACTCAAGATGGAGAAGAACTTCGGGTCACCGGGAGACACGAGCCTGAGCAGTGAACCGGTGACCGTGATGATCGGGAATTTTAAGACAACGACTCATCATGCAATACTTCCGCATGCCAAAGAGGCACAGTGGCTTTGCTCGCGCAGCTAGGGGCTCCTACAGGCATCGGTCAGTTCTGCGCTCGCTCCTGGGGCGACAGCGCGAGTCCCCGCTGCAGAGCTGGTGCTGCTTCCTCTCTTCACCGCAGACCAGGCGCATCCGAGACCCAGGATAAGCAGGCGCGGGCGCGGGCTGTACTCTGGAACCAAGAAGGAAAGGTCTTTTGCGGGCGAGGGCGTTTCAGCGTTGAGCCCCAGGTTCCGTGCCGCCGCTCTCCAGCCCGCGGGGGCGTGGGGCGGGCTCTGCGCTAGGTTCCCACCCCAGCCACCGACCCCTTCGGCTGGGGCCCCGCCCGGCCCTCCCGCCCCCAGCCCCGCCTCCCGGAGCCGGAGCCCATAAAGCCTGTGCGCTCCGAGTGGCTCCCGGGTCCGAGTCCCGCCGGGCACCTTCGCTGGCCGTGCGCACAGCTGCGCGGAGCATGGCTCAGGAGCTGTTCCACCCCGAGTTCGCCCGCGCGGGCCGGCAGGCGGGGCTGCAGGTCTGGAGGATCGAGAAGCTGCAGCTGGTGCCGGTGCCCGAGGGCGCGCACGGCGACTTCTTCGTCGGGGACGCCTACCTGGTGCTGCACACGGCGAGGGCCAGCCGCGGGTTCGCCTACCGCCTGCACTTCTGGCTGGGTAAGGGCGCGAGGCCGGCGTTTGCAGGCGCGGCCGGGGCGCGCATTCCGGCCAGGCGCAGCTCCCCGGGCTAGACGGCCGCGGTGCCCGGCTGCAGACCCGCGCGCACGGGGTCTGGGGTGGCCTTCCCCGCTGCGTCGGACCCAGTCGAGGCCTTCGTGCTGTTTCCTCAGCTTCTCACCCGTCACCTTGCAGATCCTAAGCTCCTCTCCCGCCCCGCCGCCTCCGGACTCCTGCTGCCGCCCGCCCGGTGTGCTCACCTGCGGGCAAGGAGGAAGGCGAGCGAGTCCGGGCGCATCTGCCCAGCTGGCCCGAAGCCGTGCGCTCAAACAAATTAACTGATTAGTCGTCCCTTTTGGCTTCTAGTTTGTGTTTCTCCTCTAAATATCGGGGATTAGTTTTCAGGGTTGTTTTGAATCAAGGTTCTCTCAGGTTGGGGGGAGGGAGGGAGAAACTAGCTATATAAATACCTATGCCGATAACTTATTTACTTAGACAGGCTCCTGTTTATCAGTTTGTTTTAACAAGGACACAGTGTGAGTGGAATCCACTGCTTTCCCTGAACGATAGTAAACAAAATGGGACACTGGGCCCAGTGTGTTCTTCTGTTCCACCCTCTACTTTCCCTGGTAAACACCCTGCGCGCACCCTCTCCCTGTGCGGTCTGTGCCAGTGGGCACACCCCGGCTAGCAGCCTGCCGATTAGCGGAGCCTTTTGGCCTCTTCTCTACGTGGGTTCCTTTAGTTTTCTTCTTGGGTTCAGAGAACACACAGCCACAGCGGCCAACGGCTGTGAGTCTCTGCAAGCTGGCATTTTTATTTCTAACATCTGAAGAAAGCTATTAAACAAATAGAAAACATTGAGAAGCAACTTTTTTTTTTTTTTTTTGGCACTGGGAATCCAACTTAGGACCTTGGGCTTGCCAAGCAGATGCTGTGCGGCTGAGCTAAATCCCCAGCTCAAGAAGTAACTAAGTGTTAGCATACATCCAGAGCAGGCGCCAAGGAGAAGGCAAGAGAGTAAGATAGCAGTTTGAACTGCAGGGTTTCGTGTGCAATTTCATGCTTGTCGCGGGTGCTGGATGAGGCTGAGTGTGAAACTCAGTTTGGTTTCCTGTTGCAGTGCCGGTGGGCTATTATGCTTTAAAGCATAGCGATCCAGAGAGAACAGCAAAATGATCTGTGTTCATAATGACTGCGGGGGTCTTTCCATCCGGACTTGGGCTGGATGTGGAGAAGTCTTCGAAACGCCTCATTTGTCATTTGGCGGAATTAACATGTGAAAGACGTAAATTAGACTTTGTTAGGAGACTGCAAGTAAGCCTTGAAAATAGGTCTTTAATTCTAGAAGTATTTTTCTTCTACACGTACTTACCATGATGGGGGGGGGGGGCTTGCAGATTCGCTTAGACTCTTCGGTATTCATTTAGTATTCTCCAGTTTCAAAAACATGACAGTACTGTGTTAGGTACTTTGGGAGACTTTACCATCTGAGCTGTGCAGAGAGACCGGGCGATGGAACACCGGAGACGATGAAGAGCAGCGGGAAAGAGACGCGGTTCTAGAGAAAGAGAGAAGCCCGGATGGAAATGGGGAAAGGCTCCTGCGGAGGCCAGAGGAAATCCCCAGGAGGTGGAAAAACTTACACAGCCCGCAGGATGGGAAGAGGGACTTGTTTAGCAGTTCCTACGTGTGTTCCCTCAGCAAACCGAATTGCATCTAAAGGAGTCTCCTCCAAGACTTATGATAAATTCACGAGGATTATTCAGCGAGATGGCTTGAGAGAACATTCCAGGGTAGAGAAGTGAAAACTCAGGGAAAGACATATGTGATGAAAAGAAATCAGGAAATCAATCCAAGGAAGAGCAGTGTAGCTAGAGTCAAACTGGGAAAGAAAAGTGCACAGCACAGAAAACGTGGAAACAGGCAAAGTAGGGGGGAAAAAAGAACAGAAAACAGGCCCTAAAATGAGAAGGAATAGAGGGGGAGTCGTCAGTCCTTGTGGGGCTCTCAGGATGTCTGTAACCTCAGCGTGTACCTCAGAGTATTCTGTATACCGTATTACATTAACGTTATACGTTTCAGTGTATGCAAAGTAAGAATTTACTGCATATAATTAAAAAGTTTTTGCATCAATCCTTAAAAAAGCAGAGTTTGGCTTTGTACCAAAGAGTTTAAGTGCATCCACCTTCTGTTTCTGGTTCCTCCAACTTTGAGCAGGAATAGTTAGAAAGTGGGACCTTGACAGACCCTCAATCTGTGCTACAAGTATCTCCCTCACCCTTCTCTTTGCCAATTTTAAACTTTATATAAATATGCTTTAAAGCAGCATACATGTATGTTAGAACTAGTCTGGGTTAGGGCTAGTGCAAGGCACTGGGAATTGGTTGTATTAAACAACACAAGGAACTCACTCACAGGCTACTGAGGATGCTGAGAGACTGGATGGCAAGCACTGTTCCGTGGTGGGGCGGTGGTGGGTGTGAAATGGTAGAGCATTCTGGAAGACAGTCTGGCGGTTCCTTACAAAATTAAACATTTGGTCAGGCATGGTGCCACACACCCTCAAAGTTCATTCTTTGACTTTGTGCTCATCTATTCTCATGTACCCAGAAAGATTTGGATTTCAACTGCAGTCACGTGAAGATATTTATGGCAAATACATCATCCTTGTTCATAGCTTTGATTTAAAATCCTCTCTTAAAGTGTCTGTACAAAACTGTGCATATGTTTTGGGTGTTACTTATCTTTGATCACAGAAAGGGACAAAACTGTTCTAAAGTTTAGTACTCTTCTAGCTACCGAAGTTTTGCTTGAGGATGTCCTTGTTGCAGAAGTTGTCTCTGAGCATGAGGGGTGAATTGTGAAGAGATAGAAGCCTTTCTTTAATATAGCTCACTGATTTCTTCAGCTTGGGGGAATACTGTCTTGGGGTTGTTAGGTGAGCTATGTTATTGTTGCAGCTTCTCAACTTTTATGCATGTTATCCTGGGGGAACTGACATATCCTGGTCACCATATCACTTTACTACTAATGAGAGGTGTAGTATAAAAAGTAACCTAATGTACTTCAAGAGCTTGATTTTCACATTCACAGAAAACTGCCTCTGGATCCTTTTCTGCTAAAGGTCATCTCATAGGCTCAGAAAGATATCTTTGCCCTTCTAAGCCTCCTTCTAAGCCCTATAACATGGATAGGTTCCTTTGCACGTGGATGCTTAAAAACCACTAGTGTGAAACACTAGTGCAGTGTTTGGCCCATGGTCAGGCACTAACAGCACAATGAGCTATTTCTTTCCTAGAATGCTTTCGGACTTTTGTACAACTCAGAAGTAGCAAAGACATTGAAGCATTTTTTAAAAAATCCTTTTTTATTTGCTTGTTTTGTTTTGAGATGAGGCTTTGCTGTGTAGTCCAGGCTGGCCTTGAACTCACAGAGATCCTCCTGACTGCTAGGATTATAGGTGTGCAGTGCCATGCCTGGTGTTTGGAGATTTTGAGATCAAATTTGATAAAGTCCAATCCTTGGGACTGTCTTGCCCCTCATCTGTACACTGCAGATACTGGTTCTTATAGTAGCTTATTCCACCCAGTGAAGTTGGCTGGGTGGGATCTGTTTCAGAATTGTGAAAATCAAGTGAGTATTAATGTGTTATATTCCCCGGGCCCTGTCAGGTATACTAACACTCAATGCATGTGAGCATGCTACATCTTCACTCCTCCTTTTCTTTTTAAACAAGGAAAAGTAAGACAGTGAAATGGGAACAGATTAAAAAATGAATATACATTTAAAAGTTTTTCATTTCCTGTTTTAGAAACTACTTGAAGGGCTGGTCAGATAGCTCAACGGACTAGCACGCCTGCTTAGGCAGAGCGCAGCGGCTGGGGTTCGATCCCCAGCACTGAGACAGTGATTGAGACTGGGGTGGTGGCACGTGCCTGTAATCCTAGTGCTTGGAAGGCTGAAAACAGTAGGATCACTATGAGTCCAATCTATGTAGTGAGACCCTGTAGACCCTGTAGATCCTGTACTGAATGCATTTAAAAGAATAAAATAAAAATAAAAACCAATTGATTTCCTGATTTTTTAAAATTATGACTGATATCAGTGCAGTGAAATATTAGAAGAAGCCTAAAGTTTAATGCTAATAATGACTAAGACAATTCCAAAATATTTTCCTATTCAGGTTTTATCGTTTGCACAAAATGAATAATTTTCTGAATCTCACCAGAATATCTTACTGTATCTTCTCAAGCATAATCAGACCATAGAATTTCTTTAAATTTTTTTTTTAAGGTATTAGAAAGTGCAGGAACAAAACTGAGTTTTTTAGTTATTTGCCTAATAATATTTTATACTGTACGCTGCTTCTTTTAGAAGAGATTTTGCAGAGGACCACTTGTTGTGGTGGTTGTTACATGGTAGAAGAGACTGTTTCTATTTCCTTCACATAAAGAATTGTGGGGGCTGGGGAGATGGCTCGGTAGAATAAGCCTTTTCCTGGCAAGCGCGAGAGCCTGAGTTCAATCCCTGGTTCTGCCAAAAAAAAAAAAAAAAAAAAAAAAGACTTATGCCTTACCACTGTTGCTTGCATGGTAACCGAGGCACTGTCATTTGCCCTGGCAGGAAAAGAGTGCTCCCAAGATGAGAGCACAGCCGCCGCCATCTTCACTGTCCAGATGGACGACTACCTGGGAGGCAAGCCGGTGCAGAGCAGAGAGCTCCAGGGCTTCGAGTCCACCGATTTTGTGGGCTACTTCAAAGGAGGTCTGAAGTACAAGGTAAGCACCTTTCTCAGACACTTTCCTGGTGACGGTTTCTCCCCCAGGAAATCCCCTTGTGTCTTCAGAAGGTGAAAGTTCAGTGAGGGTACTTTGGGGTCTGCTTTGTTCACTGTGACATCCCCGCTGTCCGCTGGATCCACAACAGGTTCTCAGTAAGCACCTGGAGTTGGAGTTGTCGCACGTGAAGTATGCTGACTTGCTTTTTTTTGGTAGGTCAGTAGGTTTTGTCTTCACCAGAAAACCCTTTAATGTATTGTAAGGTTATTTCGGTGATTGGCATTTTAAAAACATTTAATCTTTTTGTCCACATTTGCAGGATGTGACAGCTGTATTCACCTTGGAGAGTTGGTGTGGGGACCTAGTGCAGCTTAAGTCTTTTTCCTTTTCCTGTCCTTCGGTCACTTCTCCCTCCCTCCATGTCTTAGTTTCCTGCCATTTGGAAAAGCTCTAGCTATCTCTCCGTTTCCTTTTATTTTGCTCTCTAAATTATGATTAAATTTTTAAGTCAATAATGATGAATGGGTTACTGAATTCCTAGTTTTCATCTTTGCTATTGTAGTGAATCTCGGAATTTACTACCAATAAGCCAAGCTTCAGAATTTCAGCCGCTCTGGCGTACCTCCACACAGCATTTATGGCTGTTATCATTTTAGTTCCTATGAAGGACTGTATGCACTTACCCAAGCGAGTGGAATGGACACAAAGGAAACCACTGAAATACACACACACCCACACACCCACACACACTAATGACTAGATAGTTTTATCCCTTTAAGTAGAGTTGGTTTTTCTGGAATTCTCCCTGTGAGCTTTCCCCATCTCCTCCCTTCCTGGCTGCAGGCATTGGTCAGAGTGTGAGTAAAACCCTCCCCAGCAGCCCGTCTGCACCCTAGACTCCTCAGAAGCAAACCTGCTCCAGCAGGTGCTCCGCACACCCCCACTGCTTACCTCGCTGAATGCCTAAACCTCACAGCTGAACTAGATTCCTAATATGTACTCACGTGCCTACTAAGAGGCCTGGCTTGTTCCTACGTTACCTGTCAGATCCATGGTTGACTATTTTGCAGTTCCTTTGAGATCAGGACAAAATAACTGTGAGTTCTCTTTTCTCTTGAAATCTTTACTTCACACTAGGATATAAACATGAGACTATGCGCTCTGCTCTTATTTCATTCACATGAGTTCCTTTGGTTTACATCAAATGATCCATAAACCTCCTTTGTGGGAATGAACCTAGGATTTTAAATAAGCCAAGGCTTATTTATTCCTTGAGGGCAGTTGCTGTGGCATAGTCCTACGTAGGAACCTTTTTTCTATAACTGACCTCTTTGTCTTAGGGCAGGAACTTACTTCCTGTCTTGATTTCCTTGAATGTATAAAGGGTATGACAGCTGTGATAAGGATTAAAGATCAAATTAAATAATAAGAGATGGATACAGTACCTAATCAGCAAGGATTTATTAATCCTGTGAGTATTAACAGAACCTTTGAAATCAAATTTCAGGATGCATATTAAAAAACAGACATGATAAAGAGTAACAGTTATTGGAGAATTATATCCTAATTACGGACATATGATCACTGCAAATCAACATTGTTTCAGAAAGAGGATATTTGCAAACAAAGATTAAATTTATAGTGAGACAATCACTTGGTTATCTTATCACTAGTGACGCTGTGCAGTTGTGAATGTTCACGGTGCGACAGTACTTGAGAGGAAATGTGGTGGCAGAGATAATTCACTCGCCATAATAGCAAAGATGGAAATACTATACTGAATTCCATCCCAGAGCGTGTATGCACTTCAGGCTTCTGGGAAGAGGTGAATGACTTCGTGTGCATCACCTCACTGAATATAAACGTTCAGATGCTGCAGTTTATTTTATTTATTTATTTTTTGGTGGAACCGGGGATTGAACTCAGGCCCTTGAGCTTGCCAGGCAAGTGCTTATTTTACTGAGCTGTCTCCCTGGGCCCCTGGAGATGTTGCAGTTTAGATCAGTACTCTTTTAAGATAAATAAGGCTGGGTTGGGGAGATAGCTCAGCTGGCTTAAGCACCTGTCTGGCAAGCACAAAAGTCCTGAGTTTGATCCCCAGATAAATAAGGCTTTGAGAGGCATAGTAGTTGATGGAGTAACCATCTGCCTCCAGGCCTGAAGTGATAAGTGTTATTCTGTGATGCTCTTAACATAATGACTCATATGTCAGGACAAAATTTTTGTTTTCACTTTACCGTCTTGTCTCAGTTTATGTGGAATGGACAAAGTCTGACGAAGTCTGCAGGTCTGTGAAAAATCATCTGAAGTTGCTAGATGCTAAGATTCAGCCAGGAAATACTTTTTTTTTTGGTTCCCAAGTTTTATTCAAGAACTCATAAAAAATATTCCAGACAAAGAAGCTTTAATCCTCATCTTCCTCCTCCTCTACATCCTGGTTAATCTGGAAGTAATGTCATTCGTAACTCTCTCTGCTGCTACAACTACACGCAACCAGCCATGTAGATTCTTCTTCTTCAAATATTTTGTGGTGATATTTTCAAATACCTTTTGGAAAAGGGTACCTCGGAAGTCTTAGTGATCTTGTTCTTGCTCCTTTCGCTGGTGACCACCCCTCCATCAAGATTCCTGGCTTTGCCATTCAGCTTCATTCTTTCCTGGGGAAACTGCTCGAAACTGGCAGCATCCACGATTCCATCTTCTACAGGATGTGTGCAATCAAGGGTGAGCTTCAAGACCTGCTGCTTTTTTTTTTTGCCCCCCCTTTGTGCAAGCTTTTTCATGGGCTCCATGGTGGCTGAGGAATCAGAAAGGGCTCAGCCAGGAAATACTAAGGTCATCTTCCTGTCTCATTCTCACTGATGACTGTCTTTTCTCTCTGAGGTCTTTGGGAGCCTGGGGAACTGTTATAGAGGGTGCTGCCTTACACTCAATTTCTTTCTCATACACTCTTCTCAAGCTCAGCAAGACCTTGCCTTCAGCTAGCGCTGTAAGTAGTGACCACGAGGCATTTGTCTGCTGGCAAACCTCTGTGTACAGTGCCCCTGATTTCCAGGGTCATCCACTTTGCTTTGATTTTGCTCTGTGAATATGCAGTAAGGCTGGACATTTCTGCTGTTAACTCACAGAATATTCATGGCAGAAATATTTGCCAGCTGATATAGACATTTATTCAACATACAGTTTTTTCAAAAAATCTTTTATTTATTTGGTGCAGGGTCTCACTATGCAGCTCAGACTCATAATGATCCTCCTGTCTCAGCCTCTCCAGCACTGGGATTACTGGTGTGTGCCACCACCCCTGGCTTTGGTGGCCGACCCTGCACCGAGCCAGCATAGCTTGCAGTACTGGGGATCAAACACAGGTCCTTGTGCTTGCCAGGCATGTGCTTAGCCCGCTGAACTGTCTCCCAACTCTGATGGTTTTATGTTTTATGAAACTAGCTGGAATAATAAGCCTGCTCTGTAGTTTATAACTTTCTTAAATCACACTATTTACTATTTTCAAGATCAGATCACAATATATATTTCTGTTACTTTAAAAAATAAAATGGCCCCAAGCAGTAATGGATGGATAAAATTTATATCCATTTTATTGCGTGATTCTTAGTTTATTTCAATAAGAAATGTGGTGATCTTTGCAAAATTGTGTGCTGAGAAATAATATACCATTATCTATCACTTAACCTACCTGCTTAAACACTGTCCGGATTTACACCAAGGCGTGCTGTACGATCTGCTGCTCGGACTTGCGAGCCACCTTTTTTTGGTGCAGTTCCGTATGTCTTCCTGATAGAGCTTCAACGTCTTTTTTGGTACAGCACACTTTGTTTTTACAGTACTGTAATTTTTGCTGATTGTACTGTACAATACAGCACTGTATTTTTAAAATTAATTTTAATGAGAAAAAAGATAAAATAGCAATGAAACAGTTTCAAAACAGGTTAGTAGGACTGTTACAATAATTAATACATTGTATATTGTTGTCTTTATAGTAGTTATTCAGAGGACAAGATGCAGACATGATCTCTCGTCTAAAGCAATATTAGTATAAAGCTTCTCAATGAACTAGGAGAAAGAAGCTGTGTATCTATCCTAACTCTCTTGTGCATACACATATATATATTTTTCTCTCTTTTTTCCCACACAACAATTATTTACACTTTTGTGAAGTTAGTAACACATGACACTAGGTTGCCTAGCGACTGATAGCTAGCCTTAATCAGACAGGCTCATCTCAGGAGTGAGGTAGCTTGTTTGCTTCAGACCTTGAAACACCGTTGCTGCTAAGGAGCGCTGTATTTTTATGTCCTATTATACATCACAGTATCTCCTCTGAGATTTATACAAATACAAGCAATGCCATCAAGCTGGAGTCTCCTTCGGCCATCTCTCTGCTCCGAATCTTTCAATGCACATGCTTTATACAGCTCCTTGCTTAGCAACCGGTTCATTTAATGACCCAGTCGCAGGGCCCTAACTAGGTTGTTAGACAAGGAGTGTCTGTATTTCTTGAAAATTCAGGTTATAATTGTCCTGAATCAACATTTGACCTATTCTATTTATGGAGCCCTTTTCCTTTTCCTTTTTTTGGAGGACTTTTCCTTGATGACATAAAATTTAAAGTCAGGATAAAATTAAAGAATTTGCTAATGATTAAATATATAGCACAACCCATTATTTTGGATTCACTATACATATTTGTACAATAAACTGGAAAGACAAACTATTACAGATTACTTAATATAGTTAACTTTTCTTACCATTATTGTAGGAGTCTTTGATCTATCAATGACAGAGTTTTATTTAGACTGCCTCTTAATTATGCAAAGTACCCCATAATTAATTATGCAAATAAAGATAGAATTCCTAATATTTAGTAGGAAACAAATGAAAAGGTAAAATATGATTGCAGATAATGCAAGTAGGTAGAGTTGATACAGTGAAAACTTTTTCCTTTAGCAGCTCCCCAAACCAGTACAGGCTCATTTGCTTGTATTGTTTGGGCTGGAGTCGTGCAGTCAAAACACACCACTATCCTCACTTCAGCTAAACCTGTTCAGTCCTAGTGTACCTGTGAAGCTCTGTCTATCAGAAAATAACATAAACTCAAAGCACCTAGGCAAGAGCAGCCCTTCTTTGCCAGCTCTCCATGCGCCTTCTCTGTCCTAAGTGTGGCAGGCTGGATGTCCCGTCCGCTGCTGCTGTCACCTATGCTTGTTGCCTCTGATCTCCCAGCCTCCTGTCCTCTTCTTCCCTGAGATCCTGTTATTAAAGCTTTGTGAATCACTAGTTGCCAAAAGGCCAGAATTGTCTCTTTTCTTCTTCGTTGTTGATGCATCAGGTTTTCTACCTGAGGGTCCTCACAGTTTGAGATTGAAATACCAAAAGGAAGAGACCAAATAAAGAACAGAGATGCAACCGTGTGGATTTACCAAGGATTCTCTCTCCCTCTTTCACTTCTCCTGCGCACGCAGGTGGCTGCTCTGTGCTGGCCTCCCAGGCGCAGATGTGGCGCAGACGGCCGTCTCGCGATCCTTGCGGGTCTCATGCGCGTTCTCTCTGTTCTGCCTTCCTCCCACGGCCAGGCTGGCGGCGTGGCGTCGGGACTGAACCACGTGCTCACCAACGACCTGTCGGCTCAGAGGCTTCTGCACGTGAAGGGCCGCAGAGTGGTCAGGGCCACAGAAGTTCCCCTCAGCTGGGACAGCTTCAACAAAGGCGACTGCTTCATCGTAGACCTTGGCCGCGTAAGTCTCATCTGCACGCATGCGCGTGGACACCAACGTAAACTGCTTTTTCATTAAACTAGGTGCACCACTCATTGAAGATGGTGACGTTCCCACACGCTTGGAAGCCACTGTGGCTTACCTGAGTAGCAATTGTATGTACCACTAAGTGGCACGCTTTTCAGGACAAAGTAGGAATTCAAAGTTTTTATGGTCTTTGGTAGTTTAGACTGGAGTAGTGATTTAGTTCTTCCTACCATAGGACAAAAACTGAGTAATTTTCAATATATTTCCCCTTCTTTCTGAACAGAGCTTCCTGTAATTATTTTTGTCCTTAATTGTGTGTTAGAAAACGTGGCTGTGGGGAAAAACTGATTCCCTCAGCAGTCAGGGGTAGTAGAATTTAAACCGGGGATGAGATGAGTCTACATAGCCTGTTAAAGATTTTGGGGAGAAATTTCAACACATACACAAAACTTACATACACTGCACTATTTTGCATTTTGCTATGACTTTAGGGTTTTAGAAAAAAAGCCACAAGTACAAATATCAATTATTATCTTAATGGTGTAGCAAACAGTGTATTATATCTGAGCATGTTCTTTCCCGGAAACAAAGTTCCTCTAATGTCAGATAAGGTTATTTATCACTAGCATCTTGATAAAGAAGACTTAGGGCAAGGCCTTGCATTAGCAGCGAGCAGAAGCGAGCAAAGTTTATCCATGTGCCCAGGGAGGGACACGGAGGACTCTGGAAATAGAGCCACCGTGGGGAAAGTCCTATTGATTTGGCAGTGGCACAGACAGTAAATACAGTAATATAAATTAGTATTAAATATAGCACTATAGTAAGTATACAGTCCGGAAAATAACCTCAAGGCATAAATGTCATGATTTTCTGTAAGTTAGGGCACATCTGTAGTTTTATTTCTACTAATGTAAAATCTCACTGTTTTGGGTCACGCCGGCTTGTGAGCGGCTCAGGTCCCAGTTACATTAATGCTCCCAGTACAGTGCTCCGTACTGTACTCAGCCGCCTGCACCCAGAAGGCAGTGCCTTTGCCCTGCGTCTCACGGGATAGTTCATGAGATAAACCCTTTCCGACTGCAAAGGCTAACCAAATCTCCTAACTGGATTTGAGTCCCATCTTTAGATTTAGGCACAAAACGGCCACTATTCCATCTTCCACTACCCTGCACCAAACATAAATCAAGATGCCCACAAGAAACACTCTGTCACACAGTTCCCAGGGGCCTCAGAGATGGAGAAAGTGGGGAGGAAGGCGAGGGGAAGCGGATGTAAAAGGAAGTAAGCTGTGCCACCTCCATGCCCCAGCTGCCCACGAGGAGTGTGGTCATTGTGTGCTGTCACATGGATGAATAAAAATAAAAACTAAAAAAATACAAAAGCAGTTACAGCAGTTCCTCCAAGCCAATGGGCAATAATTGCTTATCCAACTTTTGCTTCTACCAATTATATTTTAAAGCCCTTTATGATTTATAAAGAGTTTTAAAGCATGAAATGTGTATTTTTTTTCCCTAAAGAAAGCGGGAGGGGCCGGGGAGATGGCTCAGTGGATAAGTGCTTCTCTGGCAAGCACAAGGACCTGAGTTCAATCCCTGGTTCGGTTCTGCCAAAAAAAAAAAAAAAAAAAAAAAAGGAAAATGGGAACCTCACTCAGTTCCTATTCCAGTTTCTGTAATTGAAAGTATATAAAGGTTTTCATGTCCTGTTACAATTCTGTATATGATTAAATTTCTAAATTTCTTTGTAAAAATATGTAAATGGTTATTTCTACTTTTATAAAATTATTGTTCCTTCATATTCTGTAAGGACTTAAAGTTCAACATACCAATATTTGATAGAAAATACCTGTTCCATGATATGCTAAAAATGTTTGATGTTTAGACAGATAGGGTAAACCGAACTGCATGTATTGCAGGTTAATAATAAGCTTCTCTTCTGGAGGGTTAATAATCTAAGTTAGCAGTTCAAAATTGGAGAAAAGGAAGGGCTTCAAGGTCAGCCAACATTTTGGCCCTAGCCTTTCAAGGTCAGTGAAGACTTGGGACATAGGAGAACCTGTACTTTAACAACATGTAACTCAGTTGTGCTCCAAATTTTCTGATCAAGAAGATTATGGAGCCACAGAGGAATGTGATCGATGATGTAAAGTGTGCTTGGGGAGAGTCACATGGAGAGAAAAAACATTCTCTCAGGTTTTCACAGAGAGCAAATTGGTCAAGCAATGGCCGTGACTCATCCCCATGGCTGACACTGACAAAGGATCTACAAAGTGCAGTACAGGGCTGCAAGATAAATCCTGAGGGTACTTGAGTGACCTTATCAGATACAAAAGTTACATTTCTTGCTATATAGGTCTTGCTTTATCTTGGTCTTAACCATCCAGCAGAAAAGTATAAAAACGAGATATATAAAGTAAATCCATATTAATACGATGAACTGTAAAAGGCTCAAGTCAATAACTTCTGAGGATAACCCACTAATATTATCGACTGCTAGACAGATTTGCATTGTTTTGCTGAATTCAAGCACCTATAATATTTAGATGCCAATAGAATATTCACCTCTGACAGGACTAAACAAAACAAAACAAAAAAAGGGGATACAAAGGAAAGATCATTTTGTATTTATATATACAAAATAGTTAAGATAGATATACAGCTACTTTCACTTAATTCAATGAGAAGAAAGAGGTGTACTAATAGTGTTTGGACAGGATATCCTGTCTGCTTCTTGTACTATGATGAATAATCACTAAGAAGATAACAATGTACAATGTACTGATTATCGAAACTGTCCTATTAATCAGCTTTGAAGCTGTCTCATTCATATTTATTTCTCAATAAAATTAAAAAAATAAATAAGAGAAAAAAAATAAAGGTTTTCACTTGTAAATGTATGTATTTGATTAGGCAATTTGTCACTTGCCAGTGACTATGTGTAATGCATGCTTGCCATCACTTGGAAGCATTTTTTGCCTAAAGCATTTGTTGTTTCATGCATGCAATTGTCATACAAATGCAATCATCTATTTAATTGTCACGAATAGCTTCCAGTTCAACTTTCCAACTATCCACTCCGTGACTCGGGGCCCATTATTAACTTCTGGAACCTTACTTCCCTTTTCTTTTTAACCTCTTGACTCTGGCCTCTGAAACCACTTCTGGCTTTACCCAACTGTGATTCCTGCGGTTGCATCTGGGACATGGCAGTTATCTTTCTAGTTTCAAAGCACAATAAAGCCTGTGAAGGTGCAGGCAAGTCACTCACATTCACACCTGTTGTGCGGTGCCTGAGGGTTCTACTCCTATAATCACGTTGTTTTTACTACACAAAGCTAACACGGTATCTATTACAGGGAAATAGAATGTCTTGCAGCCAGTTTAGACCTGATGACGTCTAATCTGGCTAAGATTCTTCTGGAAGAAGGAGTGTTGTTAAAGGTTTATGATTCTGTGGAATGAATGTTGTATTTCCACAGTGGGCTACATGAATAATTGGATGCTGTCTTCCTGCAGCTGTGTTACCCTGTGGGAGGATCGCCCACAAGTGGAGGCTCACATGAAGGGGTGGGGCCTCCGTTGGGAGTTCAAAGGCATTTATCCAGGGCAGGCGAGATAGCTCAGTGGACTAAAGTGCCTGCTTAGGCAAGCATAGGCAAGCGCAGGGAGCGTGGTTGGATCCCTGGCACCACATGCTGTGCCAGTCCTGCCCCCAGGGTGGGCTGAGTCAGCCAGAGTCTGGGTGTAGTGGCGCATGCCTGTAATCCCAGTGCTGGGGAGGCTAAAAGGAGAATCACCAGGAGTCCAAGCTGCATGGTGAGATCCTGTAACAACCAAATACATAAAAAAACAAAGATACTCATCTATTTGAGAATAACTTGTCTTTATTTCATATAATTAATTATCTTTAATAACCGAAGTATCTTTCTGATGACCGGCCTTGTAGCAAAGATATATAGAATAATTTTGTTGCAGGATTACTTGTGTTTAGCTATCTTATATATTCTAGAAGTTTCCAACCCTCTAAAGGGACAAGCTGATGGAATCAATGTGTGGATTCTTCTGTGCATTGGTAACAAACATCCACAACATTTGTGTTTGCATTACTAACCTTTAGTTGATACGTTGCCAGAAGTTTCTAAGTGATAAGATCTTATGATTATCCTGTTAAGTTTATTTTTATGGTATGGTACAATCAGCAGGAACTTTCTGAATCATAGTATTTTAATTGCAGTCATTGAGTTAATTATTTAAAAATCGCCTATGCTAGATGGCACAGTTTAAGTTTGTTTCATTACTCAGGTATAAAAAAAATGTAGGTTAAATCTCTAAAGCTGCCACCCAGCTATAGTCAGCTGGCCAAGACTAAGGTTATGGATGTATGTAACATATATTCCATATTATCATAATGGCTTATGGGATGTCAGCTTTTGATAGTCACTATGATTAATATGATCTTCCACATGCCTTAGAAACATTTACTCTTTTACAAGGTTTTAGGCTACAGGAGCTGTCCCCTAGGTTTGACAATATTTCCTCAGCCTCAGGCCTCAGATCATAAAATTATCAGTTTAAGCAGTATAAAGGTTAAGAAAATCATAGGTATTTTAGAGAACAACATGCAAGCAGACATTCCTCGTTTACAACTGAAGTGTGTTCATGTGATTTGGTTGCTAAATGAACCGGTCACTAAATGAGGAATCGTATCTAAGTACGTACATTCTAAGACGCAGAACACAGAAACGGCCAAAGGCAACTCCATTGGGATGACTTTGCTTTTATTTGCATAACTTGCATGCAGTACTGTGATGAATAACAGCAGAAAGCACGGCACTACGCCATGCAGTACAGTCAGCCACAATTACAGTGCTGTATGTATACACAAGGGATGCTGCACAGAAAAGACGGGGGCTCTACCAGCACGGGGTACAGAAGTGTACAAAAGGAAAAAGACAGATTGTAAGTCTGAGTGGTGGATTTTAAGTCCAAATAGTGCTCCTTGGTCGTAAATCTGAGCAATTGCTAAATAGGCAGATTTTTGTTTTTGTTTTGGTACCGGAGATTGGACTCAAGACCTTGTGCTTACCAGGCAGGTAAGCTGCTGAGCTATCATCTCAACCCTACATAGGTAGATTGTTAAATGATTATTTATATATTGTTTAAGCACATCTTCAGGAAAATAATATGGAAGAAGGGTGAACCTTAGCCATTTGTAATTTACTGAAAAATGCTTTCAAACTATACATTTTATTGTTGATACATTTAAAATTAGTTATAGTTTAACCATCAATTTTAAATACATGAGGGAGAAATTAATTAATAGAATCTTGTCTAAAAATATTACAGTGAAGCACCAGTAACTACAGGATTTAAATGCTAGTGAAAAAAGCCCATATTTTCCATATCTCTGGTCATTAGAGAAAAGCAAATCAAAACCAAAATGAGATACCACTTTGCACCTACAAGAACACTCTAATCAAGAAGCAGAAGATAGCAAGTGTTGGTCGGGATATTGAAAAATTAGAATCCCGTGCATGGCTGGAGGTATGTAAAATGATATGTTATTATGAAAGTACTTTGGGAGTTCCTTATATGTTAAACATTAAATTACCTAGAAAATGACTTAGCCGTTCTATTCCTAGATATATACTCCCCAAACTGAAAACAGATACTTGTATACCAGTGTTCACAGCAGCACTGTTCAGGATAGAGGAAATGTAGGAGCAACCCAAGTGTTTATTAACACATAAATACATATATAAATATATACATATACATGGAATATTATTTGTCCATGAAAAAGAGCTGGAATTCTGATACATGGTACTATGCAGATGAGCCTTAAAAAAACATCATGTTGGATAAAACAGCCAGATACAAAAGGAAATATCTAACATGATTTCACTTATATGAAGTATCTGAAACAGTTAAGGCTCATAGAGACCAGGGGTTGGGAGGAATGAAGTAATAACTTTTTAATGGGTGTATAGTACAGTATGTTTGAGATGATTAAAAGGCAATTGCTATAGTGATGTTTGCACAACATTATGAATAGAAATAATGCCCACTATATTATACATGTAAAATGACAGATTTTACATATATATACATATATATGTGTATATATGTATGTGTGTGTGTATATATATATTATATTTTTAAATACAGAAATGGAAAAAAAGAAAAAAAGCCCTCATTCTGAAGATTTGGGACCTGGGTTAGCTCTTAGAAATGCAGTGTGTTAGTTATTGAAACTGTCCTAGTGATTTGATTTGAAACTGTCTCATTGCTATTTGTTTATCAATAAAATTATGAAAAAAAAAAAAAAAAAGAAATGTGTGTTAGTCCCTAACAGAGAACTAGGTCTTACAGAGTAGGAATTCCTGAGGTGAATTGCTAAATCCCGACCTGCTGCGTGCTCTCTTTCCTTGCTGACATTTTTGGTCCCTTGTACAGCTGTGCCTGCTCCTGGCTCTTTGTAGTCTGTGCCCACCCATTGTGTAGGCCAGCTTCTTTGAGAAAGCAGTCTCTACTTCCTAGTTCCCCAGGCCTCAGCTCCACATGTGTGACTTTCCCTTCTGCCATCTGTGTCTCTGGCATCAGCAACCCCTGCCGAATCCAGAGGACACCTCAGTCACATTCCCTTGATCTCTGGGTTGCGGTAGCTGCTGTGGATTATTCCTGTCTCATGTTCATTCCCTTTCTCGTCTTATCCCCTTTCCGGCCATTTTTCTCCATTCTTCCTTACACAGCATGCTCATCCCTTCAGTGTGTTTTAGGGTGGGGAAGGATTTCACTTGACTCATTGTCTTCATCAAGCTTTTGTCCTGAACAAGCACACCCTTCCCCAGTGCTCCCCTTCTCCCTGCTTTACAGCCTGCCTGAGCCCTCCTGCCAGGCTCAAGGCCACACACACATCCTGATCTCAGACGGCCTCTCAGGTATTTCAGCTGAAGTGTACCAAAAGAGCTCCAAACTTGACAGCCCAGAAAACGGAACGCACCAGTTTTTCTCTCTCATTTTAAAACCATTTCTTCTCCCATAGACTTCATGTTGATAGTGGAATTACCACTCACTCAGGCCCTTCCCCTCCAAATCCATCCGGAAGTCATCTTAGCTTCTTCAAAAGCTCCCATTCAGTCAGTCGCTGTCCTAGCTTGTTCCGCCTCCTGTGTCCCCTGTCCTCCCCCCGGCCCACCACTGTTGATGCTGTCTCAGTACCCCTGTGCGCCACGGCCGTCCAGTCACATACTTTCACTTTTTTGGATGTTTCCCTTTGCCTGGAATTCATTCCTTCTGTGACAGTTTTCTCCTGAAGGTAATTGATATCATCTCATGCCACGGTACTCAACTCAGATATTGCGTCTTTTCTTTCTTTTTCTTTTCTTTTTTTTTTTTTTTTCGTCTTTTCAGTTTGTGCCTTGAGCTCTTTCTCTTCTGCTGTGCCCCACACAGTGGAGTCAGCTTCTCTTAACTTTCTTGTCCATTCACCTAGCTGTTTCACTCACTCATCTTTTTCCCACTCTAATGGCCAGAACATATAATCATTCAAGAAACGTGTATATTTCCCAGCATAAAGTATAGCATGCCATGGAGTCTTTTGTCCTGAGATGTGATCTTCTTCCATCTATAATTTAACTTGTCTTTGCTTAATTTCCGTTTCCACAGGAAAGTTAAAAATAAAAGTAATTTTTGCCTTCTAAGATGAATTTTGTTAACCAGTAAAGTAATCGAGGCTTATCCTCCGACCTCTGTTTCTATCCCACAGGTGCTGGATGCAAACATGATATTATAGCCGGGGTGTGGGTGGGGTGAGGCCGGAAGTGTGCGTCTGGCTTCTCCTCACTCACCTGTCACCTGTCACCTTCTTAGCTATGACACTCAGTCTCCCTCGGCCTTTGTCCTCTTTTCCCAGGGCGTTTGCTAGTGGATCTCCTTGGGCTCATGTTGGCTTCCTGACGTCATGCCCTCCTATCCACTACAAGACCCTTTCTGGTTCTTCTGGCCACGACTCCATTCTTTTCAGGAGCTCTGCTTTGCTGTTCCCATGCCGCTCTGGAGAGGCGGGACACTCTGTCCCCATTATACCCGTGCCCACTGGCCCAGTCATCTGAGCAGCTGCCTGCACCACTCCCACTTCAACACATAGAAGCTTGGATGGCTCTGTGACTGTGTCAGTCACCTTTGTGTCACTGTCTCAAGTCCCCCGAGACAGTCAGTTTCAGAGCTCAGTCCATGGTGGGTTGGCCCACTTGCTCTGGGATGAGTGTGGAAGGAAGCTGCCCCCCTCGTGGCAGCTGTGATGCAAAAGAGAGGAAAAGGAAGCTGGGCATGACCTCAAGGGTGTGACTCCCACATGACCAGAAGAGTCCCAGTCTCTTTTCCCTCTCAGTAGTGGCATGAGCTGGGGGCCAAGCCTTTTATCATGTTGGCCTGGTCAGGGAGGAAGTGCCCCAAGTCTTCTCAGGGTTTCATTGCCTCTCATCAGCTTTTCTGGTTCTCTTAATCTGCTTTTCTTTGGGTTCCAGACTAGCTCAACTTATTTCATTTTACTTTCTTGTCTGTTCTGGAGTTCCTGTTATACACGCTAGCACCTAAGGCCGTTCTTCTGATCTCAGTGCACAAAGCCATACCATAGACAGCATCCTTATGTACGTCTCACCTCGAAGTTCTTTCCTCTAGCAAAATTGAGTTTCTTTTAAATTAAAACTATGTTGGGGTTTGGACTTTCTTCTCACTGTGGCTGAAAATGCTTAGTTTAAACTAAAAGACAGTTTGTCTTTGCTCCTATGGGTGCCCCATAAGGACACACTTATCCACAGCGAAGATATATTGTTCATTCTGGCTTTAATTTTAGACTAAGCATTTAAGAGGAGAAATTTGAAGCAACAAGAGGAGTCAAATCTCAAGTGTCAGCACGATACCCTGTAGTAAAAGGAGGGACAAATGTCATTTAGTGTGTGCCTGATGTGTGCTGAGTGAATGGAAGGGAGTGGCAGATAGCGGGAGTCTCTGTCCTTTGTGCTTTAGAGAGCTCAGACAGACATATGAGGCAGAGGGAGAAAGTCCTGGCGGAGAGATATAGGCGGTGTGACCGTCATGGGATACCGGCTGGGGGAGGACAGCACATGGGATATTAGGCTTTGCACTTTCTCAACCAGGGCTTCCTATTAGAACTGTCTGGAGAAAGTGTCACAGATGTTGATTCTTCTTCTTCTTCTTCTTCTTCTTCTTCTTCTTCTTCTTCTTCTTCTTCTTCTTCTTCTTCTTCTTTTTAATAAAAAATTGTATTTACTTAGAAACATTCAGAATGTCAATGAAGTAGTTACAACTTTTTTTTTTTTTTTACAATTACAGAGTGGTATTCAGTTATCAGAACAATTATTTCATATAAGCTGCATCAGAGACAACTGAAGATGAAAAACTACTGTCCCCATATATAACAAACTTGTAAAAAAAAACACCAAACAAAACAAAACAAAACAGCAAATTTGTGCTGTGCACCAGCAAGAACCTGCTTTAAATTTCCATGCCAATTTACAACTGTACCAGGTGAGGTTAGTGGCTATTGAAAATACCACCAGGACAGGGCTATCTAAAGACACATTTCAAGAGCTGGGGAGATGGCTCAGTGGTAAGTGCTTCCCTGGTGAGCACAAGGGCCTGAGTTCAATCCCTGGTTCCGAAAAAAAAAATAAATAAAAATAAAATAAAGACACATTTGATAATGTGTTAACTACACATAAAAAACACTGTTCAGTTTAAAAACAAATCTTACACTGCCTTACATTTCAATTTTTTTTTTTCCAAAAGGAGTGAGTTGTGTACGGGGGGGGGGGCGGGGGTTAAATGCTTTATAGACAAGAAAAAAAAACTGCACTAGAACCAACTTATTCATCATCATCCTCTTCATCCCCTCATCTCCTTCCTCCTCTTCCTCCTCCTTTTCCTTCTTTTTCTTGCTTTTTTCAGCCTTGACAACTCCCTTTTTTGCTGTATCAGGTTTTCCTTAAGCCTGGTAGGCATCAATGTCATTTTCGTACTTCTCCTTCAGCTTAGCAGCCTTCTTCTCGTATGGCTGCTTGTCACCTGCTGCAGTATTATTCCACATTGCTCCAAGTTTCTTTGCAACATCACCAATGGAGAGGCCAGGAGGTTCTCCTTTGATTTTTGGGCGATACTCAGAACAGAACAAGAAGGCTGAAGGAGGCCTCTGGCGTGCATTGGGATCCTTTTTTGCTTCTCCTTTAGGGAGAATGTAAGTTTTCATTTCTCTTTTATAACGAGCCTTGTCCACTTTTGCCATGTCTTCAAATATTCCTTTTTCTTTAGCAGATATAGTCTTCCACCTCTCTGAACATTTCTTAGAAAACTCGAAGTTAACAGAAGCATCTGGTCCTGCTTCTTGAGCTCCTCTCAGCAAGTTTGCACAAAGAATGCATAGGATGACATCTTGCCTCTTGGCTTCTTAGGATCGCCTTTGCCCATGTTTACTCAACTCCTCAGCAAGGTACAAAGTCGCCCAGTGCCCATCTGGCTCTCACTTGCCCTGGTGCTCTCTCTGTAGAACCCAGTGTACTGCAATGGCCTGATTCTTCTGATTAGATTCAAAGATTCTGATTTTAATTTTGGAATGGGACTTTTGGTGAGGCTAATTTTTAAGCTCTGCCTCTGAGGTATAGTGAGCATTTTATTTTATTTCATTTCACTTACGTGGCACAGGGTCTCACTAAGCAGCTCAGACTCCTAGTGATCCTTCTGTTTTCAGCCTCCCCTGTGCTGGGATTACAGGCACCACCACACCCAGACTAAGTTGCCAGCTCAGTGCGCCCTGAGGGTCAGGGCTGCCACAGCATGCAGATCCGGGTATGGAACCCTGGTCCCCGAGCTTGCCAAAGCAGGCGCTTAGCCCACTGAGCTATCTCACCAGCTACAGTGAACACTGAGAACCAGTTCACTATAGGAGATGTCTAAGGGGCTGCACAGTTCAGGGTCATATGCAGAAAGTCAGTAAATTATCTGAGTAGTTGAATCATAATGTATATGGCTGGCAGAAATGGCTTCCGGTCAAGTCCCTCTGAAAATCTAATTTAGTTTGCCAAACTGTTTAGTGGAGAGGAAGTAGCTTAACTGACACTCACATGCTATGAGAATAACCCTCCCAAAGCTGTCCTCCGAATGCCAGTGAGGGGCACCGCCGCCGGCAGCTGAGCTAAAACTGGCCCGGTCCATTTCGATGCTTCTGCCCTTCCAATCTGGCCACGTGGCGTCGCTGACCCACACTGAAGGCTTCATCTTTCTAATCATTCCTTAGCTGTTCTCTGTGTCATCACTGCCATGCTCTAGTTAAGATGCTAGTCCTTCCTTTCTGGTCACCAGGCCCTCAGGGAAGCCACCTGTCCACTCCATTCATTTCTCGAACTTCATTTAGGGCATTTGTGCGTTGTATGTCATTGAGGATGGTGAGTCAGGTTGGCATTGAGGAAACAAAACAGGTTTTCTTTTCTTTTTGCTTTCTTTCTTCCTTCCTTTTTTTTTTTTTTTTTAATTTTAGGGAAGGGTCTATAGGGTGTTCAGGGTCTTACTACAAGATTGGATTCATAGTGATTGGCCTGTTTACAGCCTCCCAAGAGCTGGGATTACAGGTGCACGCCACCATGCCCAGTCTCAATTGCTGTTTTAGTGCACCCTGGGAGCTGGGCTGGGGCTGGCATGGCAGGCCTGGGGATTGAACCCCAGACCCCTGCGCCTGCTTGCAGGCACTTTAATCTGCTGAGCTATTTGGCTGGCCCTACAAAACAGGTTTTCAATAAACATTTGCTTACCCAAAACCTAAAGAAGACATAATTTAAACTTTGAAATTGAAAAAAAGTAGATTTCTGGAGTTATCTCCTAAGTCATTATTATTTTTTTTTTCAGAACTGGGGATTGGACTCAAGCCCCTGCTCTTGCCAGGCAAGCGCTCATTCCACTGAGCCCTCTCCCCGGCCCTCCAAGTCATTATTTGTAAGCTCAGAGAAACTCCAAGCAAAAGGACTATTTTCATGACTTGGTGTATCTATCTGCTTAGCTAGATCTACAGGAAAATTAAACACAATAAAGACAAAGTCAATAAGAATGAGGAAGAGAAAGAAGTTTGTACTCCCATTCTCCTTTTTTATAGTTCAGATGTATTTACAATAAATAACTCCTAAAAAAGACAAAAAAGTAGCCCAGCCATGCCGATTTCTTCACAGATGCAAGTCAACATCACTTGTGTGTTTTGGGTTCTGCTCTAAACTCAGCTTCTGAAATCTTGCTCCCCTTCGATGCCATCATTGGGCATGATTTTATTTTTGCTTTTATTTCTTGCCCATAAGCGATGTTTACCTGTGCTTTGATGTTTTACTTACTAACTTTGACCACATAGTTTAAAGGAAATTATAGAAATCTCTGGTGCCGAAGGCCACTAACAGGCCTCCCCTTCTCAGATGTGGTTGTTTCTATTATTGTCACTTGCTTGCATTTGTTTCGAGTTCCTGGTGAACCAGACTAATTGCCAGGTTGTCTTTATGCCCTTATTTCTTTCTTTCCCAATTATGCAGAGCAATTTTGTTTTCTTTTAATAGTACGGATAGTAGGTTAATCATAGTTCCACAGACTTCTACTAGAGGGTGAGCACGGGTAGCAGCCACACTGACCTCCTGCCAAGATTTAAGCAGACTCCAGTCTAAATTGGATGGCTAATTCCAGATTTACATGGCGTTGCGATGGCCCCTCTCCCAAAGAAATCTCATATTAGTGCCCTGAAGCCATGTTTGTTTTACAATTTTCAGTGCCTACTACATTTACTTTGATGAATAACTTTTCAGCCAAGTCCATGAAAATATCATAAGTGAAATAATTTACATCATAGTGAAAACTTCTTGTTATAGCAACATATATTAATCCATCATGTCAATTCAGACTCTTAAAACATTTTCATGCAGGATTTGTTTCTTAAAACCTGCTTCCTCTAAAAAACAGGATAAGCTGAATTATACAAGAGTTTTTTCAAGCATGGTGCCAAGCGAATACAGAGTTTTTCTGTGTACCGAGAGGGGAGTTGTCCTAACCAGCAACCTGTGAATAGAATGAGTGTTGGGCAGTCCGGTTTATTAATAGCACCTCACAAACTCGCGTCAGCACAGTAGAGCTTTGTTAAAATGCGTCAGTTGCACATGGTAGAATATAACTCGCTCAAATGTAATGAATTGTTAAAACTTCGTTTAATCTTTTTAAAGCAAGTTCCCCCCCCAATGCAAGTTTTAATATGCTATTGTCACCATTGAATGAACTATATTTGCATAGAAAATTAATGAAATGAAGTCAATGATGAATGAATTCACCTCTTAATTCTGAGTTTTGCCACCTTACAATTAAGGTCATCATTTTATTTTATGTCTTGTTTCAACTAACCATTGCAAAGTAAGTCTAAGTAAGAAGAAATATGTCAATCGTATATAAATAGTAACACAAAATAAGGTAGGAGTAAAATAGTAGGCATAATAAAAATAAATCATTTTCATGCCAAATATCTGTAACACTTCACTGATTTAGTCGTCTTTGAGCTAAAAGGAAAAGAATCACTTTGAAAAGCTTTACTATTTTTGTGAGGACTTTCTTCTATGAGTGATTTGACTGTTATAAAGGTAGAGACCGTGGGCATAAGCAACGGTGAGGAACATTTTCTACAACTGAATTTAGCTGTGAATTGATATGTACATAAGAACTTCTAAGCTTAAGTAATGATTTTGGAATCCATGGACTGTTGTGAAGTTTATACCAAATAATTGTATTTACTAAACATTATTTACTAAACATCTGAAACACATTTTGCCAAGTTTCTATATGCTTTATAGATGGTAATAAAATTCAGTGTGATTTTATATCGTCTCTTTGAAGTAAATGAGAGGTCATTTATAAAGCTAAATTAAAGAGAATGTAGGTGTCTGTTAGGTGATTATAAAATGTGGGGCAGGTCAGCAAAGAGGTTGCTAACAAGTATGAGAAGCAGAGAGCGCTAACCTGTGATTTGCTGTCTGTATTTCACTCTAATACAATGCCTATTAGAAGTTTGCTTTCTCAGACTGCCAAGGAAAGAATTATTTGCAAAGTATCATCCAACAGAGTAGAGAAAAAAAATGAGCTGAGGTCTGTCTTGTAGGTGGCCTGCGGGGTACCCTTGGATCATGACAGGTTACGGGGTCCTTGCTGCATGTCTGGGGTGAGCAGTAGTGGGTCCAGCTCTGGCCACCACTACAGCGCCCTAGGGAGCATTTGGTCAACACATTCCCAGAGCGCGCAGAGTCCCTGAGGATAGGGTGTATTTTCTGCATTTAAAAAAATTACCTTCCTACTCCACTGGTTTTAATGCCTAGTGACTAAGCGTTGAGTAATCTCTGGAAGTCGCTTGCTTTCACCCTTTGTACTGCTAACTTTGGCACAGTATGCAAATAGCCTTCCCAGGGGAGCCTCTTCTACCAAGGCCCAGGTGGAGAAGACCAGTGAGGCAATCACAGCAGTGCACTGCTCTGCTACGAACAGGAAGCACGCTTGGGCCTACCGAACAATCGAATCGCATTCTAAAATTAAAGGGGGTGCTGGTGAAATGGCTCAGTGGTCTAAAGCACCTACTTAGAACAAGCTTGGCAGAGCACAGGGACCACGGTTCAATCCCCCAGCACCACATGCCAGTCAGCCGTGCCCCCTGGTGGGCTGAGCTGGACACACACACACACACACACACACACACAAATAAATGAATAAAATTAAAAAAAAATTAAAGGGATTACAAAGCATAGTTACTTTATATTTTTCTTACAAAAATTTGAATTCCTAAAGTGTCTACTTTATGTTTAAGGAGGATGATGGATTAGGTTAATTAGGACCACAGTGAAGTCAGGGGTCAGAGAGTTTGTCCCAGCCTACATTGTTGCAAGTGGTGTCCCCAACACCACAGATCACCTGACCCATTTTAGGCACTCAGTGACTTTATTTTTAAGGCAGGTTCTCGCTACGCAGTGCAGGGTGGCCTTAAACTCACTTATGTAGCCCAGGCTGGCCTCAAACTCACAGCAATCCTTCTGCCTCAGCCTCCCGAGTGCTGGGATTATAGATGTGCTGCGCCATGTCTGGTTTTCTATTTGTCTATATTTCTATGTAAAAATGTAATTGTAATGGTTAAGTGTCAAACTTTTTCTATGTATTATAAATTTATTAAGCATTTGTATGAACTGTTAGTCTTTGTAATACCTCATTCATACATAGCAGTGGAAAACCTTGTACCTGTGCTTTTTTCTTCTTTTTATGAATAATTTATTAAAATGAGTTTTAGAGAGTGCTACTGGGTCAAAGGTTGTAAATCTTTATGGTTCTTGATAAGGGTTGTTAAATTGCTTTATGTATGTTAGTTACCTGGATTTAGCTGTTCTGTAATTCTGTAATGTAGCCAATGTGTAATGGGTACACACTTCAAAATACCCTGTTATAGGGGATGGATAGACAATATTTGTCATTTAAATCTATAAATAATGAATGTATAGATTGCCAGGTAAATAGCTGTATAAAAAAATTGTATCTACTTTTATGGCCATCAAGAGTATACTGTCTTAAATTTTTGACTACTTTTCTGAAATATGGTAGATGTATTTTAAATTAAAAAATTCATATATTTACTTTTATAAAATTTAATTAGTAGACTATACATACAGAGAATGGTGTGATACGTCTTTTACGTGTTCCATTAAAATACTTTATAATGGGAACAAATTACCAGGATACAAACTAACAGGAAGGGATGCAATTTAAATATATACTGTCACATATACCACAACAGTAGCTAATTTTAATTTTCTTCTTCATACTTTCTTGTTTTTTCCTGGTTGATCACAGTGAGCAATGCACTAAGAAGGAATGTCCTCCTCGTAGTCTTGAGATCCAATCTGTGTCTTCCTTTTAGGAAATTTACCAGTGGTGTGGCTCCTCATGCAACAAATATGAGCGCCTGAAAGCCAGCCAGGTGGCCATCGGCATTCGGGACAACGAGCGGAAGGGCAGATCTCAGCTCATCGTGGTGGAGGAGGGAAGCGAACCTTCGGGGCTTATTCAGGTACTGTGAGCTGTGTCAAATTGCTAGCTGTGCGCATGCGTGCACACACGCACGGGCACGCGCACACACGCACGGGCACGCGCACACACGCACGGGCACGCGCACACACGCATGCCTGTGAAGATACACGTGTGTGAGAGAGCGCGAGAGAGCGCACAAGAGAGAGAGAGAGAGAGAGAGAGAGAGAGAGAGAGAGAGAGAGAAAAGAAGGAGGAGGAGGAAGAGGAGGAGGAGGAGGAAAAAACCACATTTTTCTAATACCGAGTCTATGCTAACATTACGTACGATTAAACATCAGGATTATCTAAGCCCTGGCACAGAGGAAGTGGATAGCCATGGCTGTTTTCTCTTACCATCTGTATGGTTATCGAAGGAAACCCTGACTGTCTTCTGGGGACAATGAGGACGAACACAGGGCTAACACTTCTGATCGACTATAACATATGTTTTGGAAGGAAGGTAATGTTTCCTTCATTCATTTTCTTCAATTTGAACTTTAACAACTGTTTCATTAAAGGTATGAAATAAAATTTTATGCTAAGATATTAAATGCACAAATATTTTAAATATCTCAATCAAGCAAAGAAGCTTGTCTTACAGACAAGGCACTTTTACTATAGTTCTTTTTTTAAAATAGATGTTTAAATCATTTATTTATTTATTTGGCACAGGGTCTTGCTATGCAGCTCAGACTTGTCGTGATCCTCCTGTCTCAGCCTTCCCAGTGCCAGGATTACATGTGTGTGCCACCACACCCAGTTTCCAGGCTGACTGGGGTGCTCTCGAGGTTCTAGGGCCAGCATGGCCTTTGGTATGGGGGATTCACCTCTGGTCCTTGCTCTTGCCAGGCAGACACTGGGACTGCTGAGCCACTTCCCCAGCCTATAGTTCTCAAATTGATGTGAAAATTAGCTCCCTATAGTTCTACAGACCTACATCGTTTGCTAATCTTGGACAGTGAGTTGTGACCAGTGTTTCCCTTTTAAGAAAACTGCAGTGATGACCTTGGAGTCCACACTGTAGAGATTCCCTCAAGTAAGATGATGAGAGGATTGAATCATGCTCAGAGGTCTTGTCATCAGTTGGCAAATTTACTCCTTTTTATTTATTTGACAGTCTGCTGAACTCCTGCAGTACACCAGACACTAAATATTTCCACCAAATGTTGCTTTCTATTCCATTATAACCTTATAGAGCTTTACCATGATTTATTGCAGTTCTTTTTTAATCCTATGCATTAAACTGTTGTAGGTAGCTTTGTTTTGAATTTCATTTCTCTAATTTCCTAGGATCATGAATTTCCTTCCAATGACTTTCAACTGTTTTCATTAAAGTTTTTCTCAGTGTTCTCTGATAAATATACTTTTAATGTTTCTAACTTAGAGCAACTTAATGCCCTCGTTACATTTAATGCTTTAATTACATTAGTTACATGACATACTGTCAACAGGAAATAAAGTTTAAATATGTTACAGTGATTCAGTCATGAAAAATTATTAGATAATTTTATTTCTTATAATAGCTTTAAACTTTATTTCTTTAATAGCCCTCATCTACAGGCTTTTACATTAATGATATTTTAGGAATAATTTTAATTCAATGGGGAGAATGCTGGTGGTATAGTGAGAAAAGATAATAACATTTTATATATAGTCTTATATGTGTGTAGATGTCTATTCAGATATACTGGACCTAAATATCTGGAATGAGCCTAAAATATCACCAATATTATCTTTGACTTGGGATGTGACTGCTTTTCATTTTCTTCCTCCTTTGTCCTTGTATTTTGAAAAATGTTATATAATGAACATATATTAGTCCCTTTATGATCAGATAAAGTAAACAAAACCACTAAAAATCAAATTAAAGATAGCTCATTGGCTTTTCAGTAGTTAGAATAACATTGCTAATAAATGAGACTGAAAATTCTTCAGAACAAATTCTTAATTCTTTAATATTCTTCGGGGGTCACTTAAATGTGACTAACCATTTATATCTTCTAACTTGTGTCTTTGGAAGCAAAATACATTTCATTCCCTGTTGTCTTCTCTCTTCCCTCCCTCCCTCTTTTACTTTCTTTCTTTCTGTCTGTCCATCTGTCTTTCTTTCTTTTTTTTTCCTGGTACTAGAGATTAAACCCAGGGAGAGCTGAGCGATGTCCCTAACCCTTTTTAATTTTATTTTTATTTATTTTGCAATAGTGTCTCCTTAAATTGGCCGGGCTGACCTCAAACTTGTAATCCTGCTGTCCCAGGCTCCTAAGTAACTGAGGTTGCCGGTGTGTGCCACCACGCCCGGCCAAGGTGTATTTCTAGTGGATGGGAAGCCCTTGCTTCTGCATCATGGAAGGGCCCCTTTACCCAAGGCAAATGTGCTTCCCCACATTCACACTGAAAGTCTGGAGCCATGGATGAACTAACCCTATATATTTCATGTTTCTTTGTGACATATACACACCTAGGATAAAGTTCAGCTGGTAAATTACTTAGCGTGGGAGATTAGTGATAATAAGAGAGAACAATGATAACAATATACTGCATGGAAGTTGACTGTGGTCTCCCTGAAAGCATGGAATTTTCCATTTAATATTTTTGGACTGTGATTACCCAAGGGTAACTGAAACCACAGAAGGGGAGGCCACGGGTGAGGGGCTGCTGTGGTTTGGGAGAAACAGAGCCAAGAAAGGGCCTCACCCTGCGCAGGGCAGAGGGGGCCTGGGGCAAAGATCAGGCCTGTCCCCTGTGTTCCATGGTTCGTGGGCCTGGGGTGAATTTCCTGAACTTTCCTTTCTCTTGTTCCCCATGCACAAAGTTTTGACATAGTGGCCTCCGTGGTCCCTTTGGCTCTGGGTGTCCACCTACCCCTTGGGCTGGAGGATCTCTTGACCTTTGAAGTCTGTTTCTCCACATGAGGCCACTTGGGCTGAGGGGCTTAACTGTGTGCCCACAGTTGCCTATGGGTCTCATTCAGGGATCTGAAAAAGAGAATTGAAAAGCCAGTCAACACATCATACCACATTATTACATTAAAATAAAAAGAGACCCAAGAGATGGAGAAGGGATGGGAAGTAAAAAGAAGTGAGATCTTATGTCCAGGTACCATCTCATAATATGTGTGGTCATTCTGCACTGCAGATGTGGACTCTTGTAAGACTCTTAAAAAAATGTAACAGATGGAACCTCAAGAAAAATGTATAAGGAGAAAAGAAAGAAAGAAGGAAAAAGAAATCTATATCTGTATCTATATCTATATCTATATCTATATCTATATCTATATCTATATCTATCTATAGATAGCTTGAATAATTGTACTGCTGATTTCTGCTGGTCTTTTGAAAGAAGTTAATGCTTAATTTTTTTCTCTCTTGTTTTTAATTTTTTAGAATTTTTTGACCAGTCTTACAAGCTTATATTTGGTAATCTGAAAACTAATTTGAAGACATCCATATGCAACATAACAACCATTGTTGAGTTCCTATCATTTTGTTTAGTGAAGTTCTGTATCTTTTTTCTTTCTTTCTTTCTTTCTTTCTTTCTTTCTTTCTTTCTTTCTTTCTTTCTTTCTTTCATGTATTTGGTAAGGGTCTCACCACACAGCTCGGACACGTAGTGGTCCTCCCAGCCTCCCCAGCACTGGGATTACAGGCATGCGCCACCAAGCTTAGTCTAGGTGGCCAGCTCCGTGTGCTGAGGAGCAGGCCAATGTGTCCTGTGGGGATTTAACCTGGTCCCTGCATTTGCCTAAACAGATGCTTAGTCTGCTGAGCTATCTTGCTGGCCCTTTATCATTTCTAATGTTCTCTTTAAAAAGAAAAAAATTAAAAAGGAAAAATCTGTAAAAATACAACTCTAAAAATAATAATGAAGGGTTCTAGTACTCCAGGGTTCTGTAGGGCAGAGACTTCTTGTTTTGAGTTTTAAAAAACTTACCAAACACTTACTATGTTTACATTTAATACATTCAATGTGTGCACTTAATGCCTTGCATTATATTTGGCAATTCTTGCTCACACAATGAGATAAAATAAAGTTTCAGCAGGTGCCTTCCTCAGATAAGAGAAAGCCCAAAGGCCTCTTTGCTGTTGTATTTTAGTAGTGTCTGATCACAGAAGTATGACGTTATTTGATGAATTAACTAATGGTCAACTAGTCTGACTTATTAGTTTTCATAGTGCTCTAAGTATATGAGTAGAATTAAAAATTGTCCCCTCGCCCCCCAGGGGTGCACTGAGCCAGCGATGGAGTCTAGCATGGTGGTGCATACCTATAATCCCAGCACTAGGGAGGTGAAAACAGGAGGATCACTGTAAGTCTAAGCTGTGTAGTGAGACCCTACACACACACACACACACACACACACACACACACAGTTGTCCCTAGCTGGGAAAATTACAACTTCATTTTCAATATTTTTTAAGTAAAAGGTAGAATTTCCTCCAATTGTAAATGTACTACTACAAAAAAAAAAAAAAGCAAAAGCAAAACCCAGTCTTTTAAGATCACAAGTTTAGTGATTTTTTTGGATTACAGCTTACTTCCTGTAGGTGACCTCAAAATATTTAGCTTCATCACTACTGTGTAATTTAATCACGATTATTAAATCTGCTACTCAGTCATATTACTTGGCAAGTTAACCGCAAAGCTCATGCTCCTTCATCAAGTTTCTTACAAAATGTTTTGACATTTGCATTGCAACATAATCAGTCTCTTTTATAATACTTTGCATTTCTTTTGTGCATTTAAAGATATTTTTCTTAAGAAAGGCCCAGTAGACTGCACAAGCGGTCTGTAGGGTGCGCACCTGCTCTCACACACGTGCCCGTGTTGGTGAGGACAATGAGATGTCGTTTCTTTTTCTGAGATTACGGTAACTGGTGATTTTGCTAGAAGAGTCTAAAAATCTAAACATCTTTCCAAATACTTTAATAATTTGAACTTTCAAGTAATTCGTTAATAATGAAGATCTTTTAAAAGTATATTTAAAAAAAAGACTTTGAAAGCCCACAGGTGTTTGTAATGGCTTGAAATCAAGGAATTTCTATCTCTCTGTCTCTGTCTCTCTCTCTCTGTTTCTCTCTCTCCCCCTCTCCCTCCCTCCCTCTCCCTCTCCCTCCCTCCCTCTCCCTCTCCCTCTCTCTCTTTTTCCTTCCCTCCCTCTTCCTCTCTTTTTCTTTCTCTCCTTTGGAGACAGTAGCTCAAGCTCACCTTGAACTCACCATGTAGCCCAGCCTGTCCTCACAGCAATCTTCCTGCACTAGCTTGCAGAGTGCTGAGGTTACAGACATGGGCCCAGCCTCAAGACTTGTCAGCCAACTGAGTGGTACAGTTGACATCACTGTGCATTCAATGGTGAATGTTGGAGTATATCTTTATACTACATTAAAATGCTGTATAGATTGAATACTGAAAATATTGAAAAATATTGAGTACTGAAGGTATTGAAAAGTAATTTTTTCTGAGATTTTTGAAAAAAATTATCTCTAGTTTGAGTCATTTTGGCTGTCTGTTGGTTATGTTATTTCACACAATCTTAGTGTGGCTTACCTCTGGGGTTTCTATAAGTTTGTCCTTCAAACTAAAGCACTTTGTAGAGTGAAACCAGCATGAATGAGCTGGGACTCGGACTCTTACAAGGCGGTCCGGCAAAAAGGACAAGTGGCCGCCTCTGATGCGCATCTTTAGCACTTTTTTAAAGTGAAAGTAATACCGTGGAAGGCATCCAACTGAAGTCTTCGAAGTCACGTTTTACTCTGTGCTTATTTTCCATTTGCTATAAACATATTCACCACGAAAGTTTGCACATAAATTATGTAAAACCCTTTCAACTCTTTCTTTTCATATGAATATAAAGAAAGTTAAATGTCTCACTAGCCCTGAGGTCCCAAACTTTATTTTTAAAATATTGACAGGGAAGTTAAAAGATCCCCTAAGGAGAAAGAAATTTATCTTATTATAGACTTTCACCTTTTAAAAGATAGATAGCGTCTGGTATATATAAGAGAATCAAGTTGAGGCTAATTGTTTGAAACTGTGACAAAAACCATATTTTTTCTAATTCAGAAAGACTTTAGCTAGGGCTCTAATCATTGTAGGGGGTGATGACAGCTCCTGGCACTGAGAAGGCCACAGGGAGGTGGCGAGCAGATGTCACAGTGCTGAGTCATTAGGTTTCTTGCTGTTAACCAAAACATCTGTAAGTCTCCCTGAAGCGTTGCCTGTGAAGCCATTGTTGCAGATTCTCCGAAAACAAAACAGAAGCACAGTTACAGGTTGTGTTAGTGTTTAGTGTGTCCTGGTTAGTTCCCAGTGAAGCTGGAAATCTGCTTACTTTATTATCCGGTGAAGGAGCTAATGGCGCTAGCAAATAGGTGTGGAAGCAAAGGGTGAGCTCCGGAGGCCTGCTGGGGGGGCCTTTACAGATAGCTTGCCAGGGAAAGTATTCCAGGTCTTTCTTGCCTCAGGGAGCTGGATGAGACAAACCAAACACAGAGCCAGAGTTTAACTGAAAAATGAAGCCTGAAGGAATAAGGCAAAAACTGGCTCTGCAGAGTGAACTTGGGCCAAATGAAAGAGGAAAAAGACAACAAGAATGAAAGAAAAGTACACCCCGTGCCTGGGAGACATGTGTGGGCTACTGTGAAGCGCTTGATCGGGCGCTCCTCGTGGCCTCTGGCCTCCTTCATGCCCTCCGTGTCTTGTGGGAGCCCCGGAGTTGTGCAGCGGTCTTGAGCATCATCCCCGCCCTGGGTCTGACAGGTAGCAGGTGCCTCCCCTTTCTCCAGCCAGCCGGCCTCCAGCCTGCCTCCTGTATCATCGGCAGCGTTAGTTGGAGTCTGAGGGGTCCCCCAAAGAGGACGTGGGGACTTTAGTTTACCCCACCCATGGGATTGGTGCAGTAGGATCACTGATTTCTGTCATAGAAAAAGAATTTGCGAGGCCCATCTGGGAGAGGCCCATCTGAGAGAAAGAGGTTTGTATGGCAGGAAGAAGGCCGTGCTCAGGGGCGCGTGGCCCCGGAGAGAGGCACACTGTGGTCTGGGGTTGGGGTTTTATGTGGCCTTGGGGCTATCCCTGGGATGGGCGATCTAGGAAGCGTCTCCTCTGCCAGCCAGCCGCCCATGGGTCAGCATGCAGTTGAGGTTCAGAGCTCCACTGTTGTTTTGCGTGCAGCTTCCTGGAGAGGGGCCATCTGGACAGCCCATCTAAGGCCATTTTTTAATTTTATTTTGTAAGATGCTTAGAAGGTTTTCTGAGTGTGTTTGTGGAAGGAAAAATAACATTGTAAGTTTTGAGTACTTTTTGTGTTCTGAAGCTGCACTTTTTTTAATATAACCTGTTATTCACAGGATATATATTGTTCACAGTTAGCAAACTAAAAAGGGGAGGCTTGGCCAGGTGTGGTATGTAATCCTAGCACTCAGGAGGCTGAGGCAGGAGGATCACTGCGAGTTTGAGACCAGCCTGGGTAACTGGGCTCTAGGCCAGCCTGAACTGCATAGGAAAAAACTCTTGTTTCAAAAAAAAAAAAAAAAAAAGACAAAAATAAATAAATAGGTGAAGCTGGCTTGGTTGCTTGCTTGTTTTCTTTCTTTCTTTTTTCATTTTCCATTATTCTTTATTTGTTTTTATATTTTAATTTTTTTAATAGATTGCAAATTGAAAATAAATTATTTACAACCATAAATGAATATAACAATAAAAATTGTCCAAAATAAAAGTGAAGAAAGAATTTACAGATCAGTCATAATAGTTCATTGTGTCAAAACCAAGAAACTTATATTCATATAATTAGAATTCTCAAAGTAGAAAGGAGTAGGCAATAAATACATAAAGATTTAAAATTTCTGAATTTAGTTCAACTTATAATACCGCATTTCCAAGAAAAATGAACCTTTCTGCACAATAAATTTAAATAAATCATACCAAGATACACAAAAATGAAAGTGTCCAGAACTTATTTTAAAGAAAAAAATCATTAAAGCATATACATAAAAAATATTAGCTATGGAATCACAAAATTAAATAGCATCCTGTTCCACATTAGAAAGAAAAAAAAGGACCAAGTGTGTAAGTAACTAGACTAATTACAGGACTGAAAGAAAAGATCTGTCCTCTTTGGATTTTATACTTAACAAACACACCTTTGAAAACTAAAAGTAAGATTTTGTAGTTATACAAACTTGAAATATTTTAATACCTGCCGAAGTAGCATATAGGAAATAACAAAGAGCATAATTCAAAAAGCAAGAGAAGTTGCAGTATGTTCCTGGATGAACAATAAAGAGCTCTCAATATGATAGTTCTGCAGGACTATATAAAATATATTAGATGAACCCTTATTTAAAGGTCATTGAAGATTTCGATGAAACAGTACCAATCTTATGTTGGGTTATACACGTATTTTTTTCCATAAATATGTGTGCATGTCTGTATAAAAGACAGGGAAGAAGTAATATAAAGTAAACAGAAAATGGAAATATACTTTTTAAAGTTTCTACTAGGAGAAGATATCATATGCCTTTTAAATAAATTGTAAGTCAAAGATATAGTATAAATCTTAGAACAAAAAATTAAGATTAAGCAATATTCAGAAAATTAAATACTAATTAATTAAAAATT
>NW_004524591.1:1935078-1946903 GCF_000260255.1 Octodon degus
CTTTCAGTTATTCTTTTGTGTTCAGCAGCAAAATATTTCCATCAGCACACTCTACAAATGGACTTCTCTTCCACCCTATGGGTCATGATTCCATCTGAGTCTACAGGGTGGATTTCAAAGAAATAGCTGTGGCTCAGTCCCACAAGTGACGCTTGGCCACCAGTAACTGTCATGGTCATTATGTACTTTTTAAAAAATCACAATTTTTCCTCTCTCCTATCTATTCTGTTTCTTGTAATACATCTTATCCTCAGACTCTACTAAAGTGAGGGGAATGTTGCCCTTTGTTAGAAACTTTGCCACAATAGAGTTCATATTTTAGGCTCTTCCATATTTGTTTGTAGTCTAGATTAACCTCTGAAGCATATCTCAATACAGGGATTTGGGGGTCTGACAATTTTAAGGCATTTATTCTGTCATTCTTTGGGCAAGTTGGTTGGATATTTAAAATATGCAGATCTGGCCATCTTATAAGTAAAAACTGAAGCTGAATAATTCTGGTAGTTCTTAAATTATCCGTAAAGTTGTATAGATAAAGCTAATTTAGACAAAGGGTAAAATTTTAGTCCTATACCTCCCAGGTGGTCTAGCTAATAAAAATTCCATTTAATCAGTGCTACTCCAAGTTCCTTGGAAGCAGACATAGCTTTTATATTCATTTAGTCCTCACAGCTCTAAATAATTGCTCATTAATATTTAGATAATTAGGACAATTAGTTATGAAATACACGGTACTAGAAACCCAATCTATTTTTGTTTTCTAGAAAACTATTTTGCTTTAAAATTTTTCCTCTTTTTAGATGATAGCATTATTAATGCAAATATAAACAAAACCATACTATTGATTAACATAAATTTTAAGACTGATTATATCTATTTAGGAATAGTATTTAGGTGAGAATAATTTGTATATTTTGCTAGTCTTTTCTGTTTAGCTAAGCATCAATAGCCTCTTAGTAGCAGCCAAGTTATGAGTCTGTGGATTGTTACTGAAATATTACCCCACACCTTAGGGACCTATATGCAGCTGGTAACTAAAAGATTTTATTTTGTGAATAAAAATACACATTCCCAGGCACATTAGTTGGCTGCCTCTATCTAAAAACTCCTTTCCCCGGTCAGGCCACCTCTCTCAGTGGACAGGGTCCTAGAAGGTTCCTAAGGCAGAGATAAGGAACCTAACCCACCACCTTTAGAACAGGTTTGCAGGTTTGCTGACGCCTGCCCCCAGCAAAAGAATTTCCAGGACTTGTCAGTAAGAGACACACAGGAATTTATGAGACATTCAAAGTACTCAAAGAAATAGAGTGCCAGTGAGGGGGTGAGGGACAGGCAGAGGGAAGAGAGGTCGAGTCTGCCTCTCACTCTCTGGCTGCCAGTGGCCGTGACCACTTTGCTTGGCTGTGGCCGTCAGGCCCAGTGCTGCCTCCTGGGAACCGCTGGCCACCACTGCCCACTGCTGGGGGAAATTGGGTGCTTTGTGAACTCCAAGAGCTAGTGGTGTGTGGGAGGGTCCAGTAGACTCTTTCTAAATTCTTGGTGTCCTGAACAAAGAATTGGACAAGATGCGCACAAACAGTATTGAGGACTTAATTTATGAAAGGTGGAAAAGAAGTACACTGTGCAGAGTGAGAGCAGACCAGTGAGAGAGGTCACAGTGACCCAGTGGAATGTGCTCTGCAGTGGGAGTGGCTGTCTTGAGAGAAGCTCACTGTGGCCATGAGGCTTGCAGTAGAAGTCTTTCATCTCTCTCATTCCTTGCTTTAGTCCTGTTGACCAGTAAGGCATTTGGGAAGGTTGTCCTGTCATAAGCTCACTTGGCCTGCCCTCAGAACTGAACTGTCCTATCCAGGGCTGGCTTAGTTTTGTACCAGATGTAAATGAAGGACTGAAGATAGCACTTCCTGATTGTCCCAGGTGCAGGGTTAGGGACCTGTGCTTTGAGCACATGTTCTGGGTCTTGGAGCCATCCCCTGCTCAGCCAGTTTGCCCCACCCTAATCTCCTCCCATACAAGGATATGGAGCTCTAGTTCTCTTATCTATGTATATTTTATCTTACTCTTCTTTCAGACTTACCAGCAAGCCTGTGCACATTTCTGCTATTTATGAAGGTGTTATTTGATGTAAATTTACAGGGCTAGGGAGACAGCTCCATGGCATAAGTGCCTGCCTGGCAAGTGCAGGGTCCAGAGTTTGATTCCTGGTACTGGAAAAAAAAAAAAAAAAAAAAAAAAAAAAGAAAGAAGAAAGAAAAATTACAGAAAGAGGAATGTTCTTGATCTTCAATAACCTAAGCACTGGAACATTCATACCTTTCAGCAAGTAAAGTAAAATATCAAAACCCAAATCAGATTAGATTTAGGAAACTTAGAATTTGGTCAACATTGTTTGAAGTTTCTCCATAGAAATGTTGGTTTTATAGCAAAATCTTGTGTTTACCGGGAGTTGTATGAAATTATGTTTTAATCTTTTTAACTAAAATCTAGTTGTACATTAAATCAAGCATGATTGTTTTAAAAGTGCTACAATAGTGGTGAGGGGACATTATTTGATTAGATAAATCATTCCGTAGTTATCATTGTGAAATAATATTAAGTGAACCCAGACAACAATAATAAAAATGAGGCACTTTTGTGAAAATACCACACAAAACATTTTTTGAAACAACGTATATGCCCCCAACTCCTGTACTGGGGATTAAGCCCATGGCTGTTGCACTGAGCTACATGTCAACATTTTTCTTTATTTCTTTTTGATACAGAGTCTCACTAAGTTACTAAATTTCCCAGGTTGGCTTGAATTTATGATTCTTCTGCCTCAGCCTCCCAGAGTGCTGCAATTCCAGGCATGCACCATTGTGCTTGGCCTATTGTGTACAGTATTCATAAGGGGTCTGCAGCTTTACAGGACACTAAATTGTATGAATCAGAATAAAATTATTTATTTTAATTAGAGAGCATGCATGAATGTTTTGAGCACTTTAAATATAAGTTCTAAGGTAGTTTTGTGGGTAATACTCATGCAAACAAATCACTAAAACTCTTCCCTGTTTCCCTGCCCTTTATTTCAATTGTTTGTCACAACTTTTACTTTGTAAGGATAGAAATTTGAGTTGCCTGAGATATTAATGTGGTAAATAGACACTGTAAATCCTTCAATATTAAGAAACAGCAAAAAAAGTTTTGTCAAACAAAGTGTGCTTGTCTTTGTATTTTTCAAGGAGTATCAGATTCCTAGTCTGTCGTTTCTCTGTTGGAACTTTATTAAGTTTGAGAAATTGAATAGTGTCTTAAATATTTATGTAACATGGTGCTTGGTCCATAAGAATGCTTATCAGACTTTGTCATTTGATTGAAATTACATTATTACCAGAGCCAGAAGGAAGAGGAGATTTTTTTTTTTTTTTGCGGAACTGGGGATTGAACTCAGGCCCTTGTGCTTGCCAAGGAAGTGCTTATTCTACTGAGCCATCTCCTTGGCCCCAGGAGATACATTTTGAGGTTTACCACCCTAAGGTTTGCAAGTGAAATGGGTCCAAGATATGTTACCCTCTTTCTGCATTATGAGTATAGATGAAATATTAGCGATATAATCAAATAGAAATCAGTCCTTTTCTTGAGCTGTAATTACATAATTTCCTCTGTCTTCCTTTATGACCAGACACTGCTTAAAGCACCATTCATTTTTGAATCAATTATTTGGGTTTCTAGCATTTAATTAAGATGCCCATTTTGTTACCCACTTGTCCCATGGAGGAAGCTGAAATACTCTGAGTGAAGATGAGAAATAAGCACAGAAATGGCATCATGAACCATATGCTGCAATAAAGTGATAACATTTCAAATAACCTTTGTCTTTGTCACACCAAAGTTCAATATTGAGGCTTATGACTTAACTGATAAGGTACCACCTTTATATAAGCAGCTCAAATTAATATAATTGGCAATAATTTCTGCCTGAGTACTTTTCTGTTAGTTTTCAGCAGAAGGGAAAGAATAGCAGAAGAGGCTATCAATATGATAATTCATTTCCAAGCCAGGCAGACTAATAGGTAGAATAGGACAGATAAATGAAGCTTTACTTCACATGTCTATATCTAAATTGATAAGCTAGCAAATATTAAACTGGATAAACTAATACAAACATTAAACTGGAATGGTAAGTTTCTACTGTATTTTTTGCGTTCCTCTTGTTATAATTATAGTGATAATATGTAATAACAAACTATAGCGTGACTGTATCACTTTTCATAATTTTGAGTCAACTTCCTATATCTTTAACTAAATAGCTCAGTCATTTTCTTATTACTGAGACATACTACGCCACTCCAAGACGTTGAAGGTGGAGGGGATTCTTCTGGTTCATGTGTCAGTCCCCAGTCGGCTGGCTCCAAGGCAGGCCAGGTAGCAAGGGCATGGCGAAAGAGAGCAGCTCACAGCATGGCGGACAGGAGGCAGAGTGAGCGTCAGGACGGAGGAAGGAAGGAAGATGTAACTTTCTGTTCTACCCACAATGAGCCTTCTCATCTGAGTAGGCCTAACAGCAGGTCAGTTGTGAGCCCCATAATGTCATCATTGTCAGAAGCCTCACTGTTGAGCTCCTGAAGCAGTATATATCCAGGTATACACTGTAACCCTAAGAATCAGCCGAGCTTGGGTGTCAGCGGGACAAATCACTGGCTCAGTATTTCACAACTTCTTGCATTCATTTGACAAGTTTGTTTTGAAGTGCATAATTATAAACACTAATATTAAGCTTCTATTAATTACCTTTAAACATCTTATGCTAGAAATTAGCCAAGAACAGATATTAAAAGGATGGGTCTTCAAGATACAGTAACTCACATTCTCTTAGTACTGACTATATAATCAATACTTGTGTAATCATGAGGAAGTATGTAAGAATAATGAAAAAAACTCCCTTAAAATGGAGGCCATGGGCCGGGGAGATGGCTCAGTAGAATAAGCACTTCCCTGGCAAGCACAGGGGCCTGAGTTCAATCCCTGGTTCCGCAAAAAAAAAAAAAAAAAAAAAAAAAAAGGGAGGCCAGTTGAATCATGCTTCTAAGGGGTTTTTCCAGGGTTATATTAGCAGTATTTATGCAAATCAGTGTTATTTATATTAAAATTACTATCCTGGTTGCAAAGATATCTAGTGCATAACAATTGTAGTTGTATTGTTCTAAAAAATAGGTATATAATTATAAAAAAGGATGCTAAAATGGCTAAGGTATTCTGGTTTGTTCATGTAAATACAGTATTTTGCTCAGTAGAAATCCTGTTTTGGATGTCTTACATTTTCTATTAATCATGAAAGAGGTCCTATACCAAGAAGAAAACATATTAGTATCTATGTCCAAAAGCCAAATTTATGCAAATATATTGTTAAATGAAGTGCCACACATAATTAACAAGCTGAGTATTAATGTTTTAGTGCAATGAATAAACTAGAAAGCAAGTCACTCTTGAAAATGAACTTTATATGAATGTCCATTTTGTATCTGTGTATTCAAAGTGGTTGGGATAGATATATAGTTGCATTCTCTTAATGAATAGAATGATTTGTTCTAATGGTGTTTGTAAGTTGGATCACAAGTCTGCATCTTGTACAGCAGTTAACCACTAAGAAGAATATATGCAGTGTATTATTTGTTGAAACTGTACTTTCGATTTGATTTGAAACTGTCTCATTGCTATATGTTTATCAATAAAACTTTGAAAAGAAAAAAAAAAGAAAATGAACTTTAATAAATTCTGATAGAGTGCATGTGAATAAGACAAGCATGTCAATTAGAAACTTTTGAAGCAGGCAGCAAGTGCATTAGGATTTGGATTGTGATAGTCACTATCATGGAGCCCCCTTGCTAGGTGGGGCATAAATTTTCTTGTATTATACAAGGTTAAAGACAAATGGCTCATTAGTAAGCTGAATTTTCTCTTCAATCTCATATTCTTCTGGATGCATTTTTCTTGATATTGTTCAAATGCTAAGAAATGTTTTTTATTTGCGGCAAAGGAGGTAACAACAGAATATGACAGATACCCTGTGCTCACCATGTGACCATCACTCTTCGATGGGCTTTACGGGATGAGCTAATTTAATTTTTATGTAGTCTTATGATGTGGGCATATTTAATATGATCAGTCTTAGGTGGGTTCACTTCCCAAAGCTGACCCTGAGACCAGGCCTTAGAGGTAGGTTGGAACTTGGGACATGCTCCTGGCAGTACCAAGAAGGACTAAAATGAGACAAGACTGGGTGTAAATACTTTTGCAGCAGCAAGCAACTCGGGGCTCAGTCTCAGTGGCACCTCCAGGGAAACTGTGAACACACCTGAGGGTTGGCTCATAGAAGGCTGCTGAGGTAGCTCCTTGGCTGTTTCTTCCCCAGAACCTCCAGCATGTCTCCCATAGAGACACATATACCCCAGGGCCAGGCAGTGCCATCTGACAGGAGAAGGTTTGCATCTTTAGAACAAATCTGCAGATGACTTCTTTTTTCCTTTTTTTTTTTTTAAATATACTTAGTACAGGGTCTGCAGGGTTTAGAAGGTCTCACTACGTAGATTGGAATCATAGTGATTCTCCTGTTTTCAGCCTCCCATGCGCTGGGATTACAGGCACGCACCACTATGTCCAGTCTCAATCACCATCTCAGTGCGCGTTGGGGGCAGGACCGGCATGGCATGCCAGGGATCGAACCCTGGCCGGTGAGCTCTGCCTAAGCAGGCACTTTAGTCTGCTGAGCTATCTGGTCGGCCCCTGCAGATGACTTCTAAGGTAGAACAAGGGTGATACATGCAGAGCACCAATAGCAACTCCAACGTCTTCACTTTATATAGAAGAAAAGCGACTTCTGGAGGGGCTGTATCACTCTCCCAGTGGGAATGAAAATAAGATTGAGAATAAGAGACCAATGACTCAGACCCTGGCAGCCTGCTTTCTGGAGCATACATTCTGAGATGTGTAGAGCATTGCACATCCCATCTGCTTTTTTCTACAAAGTTTTGATAAATATACCTTATTTTATATATTCTGTAACATAAGAGCAGCTTTAGTGGCACAGTCAGTAGACTAGCTTGCCTTTCTGTTGTTGGCATTCAGCCTTTCAACTGCTGTTTGGAGGAATTACATTCATGGTAATTAGCGCGCACACACACACTTTTCTTAGAAAATACGTTCTTTTAGGGCTGCTATAAGAGTTATGCAGATGTTTTTCAAGCATCTTAGAACACATGAAAGACATTTTGAGTTCACTCAATTAAATTTTGATGCTTAGAAATTATCTGGATTATGTAGACAGAAGACTTTTCTACAGCTTTCTAGCCATTGAAGTAAAACTTGGTCTAATCTAGTTAGATGTTATATGTAAATCAGGTTTATTTACCTCCTTGGTAGTCACTTTCCTTATCACTGAGACACAAGACCTGACACCCACAAAGTAGTCGAGGAGAGGTTTATTTTGGCCCATGTCTACCAGTCCATGATCAGCTGGCTCTGAGATGGGAAGGCGTGGCGGAAGGGCCTGGAGAAGGGCAGCTGCTCACATCACGGTGGCCAGGAAGCAGGGAGAAGAAGGAGGAGACACACCTTCCAGGTCCTCCCCCAGGGAGACCCCACCTCCTCACGAGTCAGCTGTGTGGCTCTTGTGATTCAGTCCTCTTCCGAAAGCCCTGCCTATGGCCATACCAGGCCTTCGGGGGCATTTGAGGTCTAAATCATAACCATGTCTCATAAAGAGCGAGAATAAAGTTATATAAGTTGTATAGAGGTAAAAATATTGTGTTTGTAATGATGAGGGGCAATGATGACATGTCTGTGGATCCAGGGGAGCTCATGTCTTGCCTATGGATGCGTTGCATAGCTGTTTTCCCTTTGCCTTTAAGGAATGCTCCTGAGAAGAAAGACCTCAACTTCCCCATTCTTCCCTTCATTACACTTAAAGTTTTCCCTCTGGGAAGCTCCAGAGTTGTTGAAAAAGAGCAAGAAATTACGGAGGCAAGGAGTTCAGAAACATGATGATGATGAAGCAGCTTTGAGAGGAGGATGATGGCCTTTGGGGGCCTCCTAGTTTCTAAACATCTCTACGTCTGATACTCCCTGCTGGCTATTTTCATATAGTAAGGGCTAAAGATAAATCACACACATCTGCCACTTTTCCTTCTTGCTCCAGATGAGCTGATTGATAGGCCATGTGAAGTGTTCTCAGGGCATTTGGAAGCAAGGCTTGGGATCCTCGTTGACTCTGCGGACGCTGGCACTTATGCAGGACATGGGATCCCACCTAGCATCCTTCCCTGCAGCTCAGCTCCTTGCAAGCCCTGCTCACAGCAGATGTGCTAACCACATAGCCCCTGCTTGTTCCCATGGAGCTGCTCCACGAATGAGTCTTTCGGAACCAATACATTCCATTTCACTAAGATAAAGTTACATGTATAAGACTACTTGTGGGGAAGGATAAGATTCAAATACATGGGATCAGAAAAATTAGTTTTCTAACTAAGGACTAAGGGTATCACATGTATCACAACAACAAAGGAAACCAAAGACAGAAGACATGGCTATGTTCATTCTTCATGGGTACCAGTGATGGCACAGGGCTTGTTTCTTAGGTTTTGCTTGGAAATAAACAGACTCATCCTCAACTTGAGGCTTAAATTTAAAATGTGAGGCATGGCAAAGGGACAGCATCACCTTTGGATTGCTTAGTGAAATCATGAGGTCAAGATAAGAAAAAATAATTAGCGCAAGTCCACGAGGAGATGTGCAGTAGGGAGTTCAAAAGGGGCTAGAACTGTGATTTGGGAGGGGAGAACAATGCTGTGGCTGGGGCAGTGTTTGACCTTACGTCTATGAGGGGAAAGAGGGTGGGGATTGAACTTTTGTTGTGCCTCCTGATGTGCCCGTAATGCTGGCAGTCACTTCACACTGTTTCATTCATAATAATTGACTAGTATTGGTTGTCGCACTGTTTACAAGGTGGAAACAAAATCACAGCGTCACAGCCCTGCTCCTTCTAGCTTAGGCTGCCGGATCCCACCAGGGAAAGGGCTGTGTCAAAAAGACAAGAGAGTGACACGTAGACATTAGGAAACCCAAAGGCAAGTATCGGACGTGTCCAGTCAAGTGCTGATCAGATAAAATATCCAGTGTGGGTTTGAGGTCTTCCAGAAAAAGGCTTAGTTATCTCTGGAAAAGGCAGTGACCTGAGACTTGCCCTGAGCCGGCTTCCAGGCTATCAGACTGAGACAGCTTTTCCGGGGAGGATGTACCTCCGAGGCAGAAGTGAACATCAGAAATGCTTGGCTGAGCTGCTGTGTTGGGAGATGAAAGAACCACAGGTGAAGAACCTCTGGTGCTACGGAACACTCAGATCCTATCACCAAACCAGGCAGGGAACTCTGTGGATACCCAGGGCTGGATGCAGCCAGTAAATCTGAATCTCTAGAGCTTGTTCTTAGACCCTGGTGTTCTCTTATGCAGCCAGCAGAAATGACTAGTGTGATAAATCTCACTTGGACTAATGGATTTTAATAACTCCTGAGTTAGCTTTCCCTGAGGCAGCTACTTGTAGGTTAAATCCAGTGACTTAGTCACTAGTGAGCCACATTTCAGGCACTCTGTTGTGACAATTATGGTAGCAGCACTGATACAAGACAATTCTGTTGGGTAGCACCGTGCTACACAATTAAGTGGCTAAACTTCTTGTAGGAGCCATATTCACTTTACCCTTTTGTTCTAACATGGGTATCATGAGCTTTCTTCCCACTGAACTTACTATAGCACAGTCCTCTTTATTTGAACCACGCATGCTGGGATAACAGAATCTGAGGGGCAGAGAAGTCTCAGGGTTGGGATCTCAGGCCAGGTGGGGTGAGGCCGGCTAGAGAGGGTTGAACCCTTCCTCAGAAGGTTTACCTCGCTATGGATCATCCCTGTTATCAAATATTTGTCGTGTCTAAGGCCCCAAATGCCTCTCAACAAGTAAATATACCTAACCAGGACTTCACTTTTACAATTTGTTTCTATATTCCATATGCTTGCAGCCTACTGATTATTTAAAAAATGACTGAGTACTTAAAATGTTTGCTTTCAGAACCTGAGCTCTTAGGCTGCTTCTAGCAAAAATAGAGCTATTCCAATGAAATGGTTATGATAAGAACAGGGTGGTGCACTTTCTATATAAGGAGCCTCAGATGCAGTTGGTTGGATTTTTCTCCTTTGTTTTAGTATTCATTATGAGTAGTGGGTCTGAGGCTCCCACCTGCCTCACCTCGTTTTCCTTATCTATCTGGCTGGGTCAGTGTATTCCTCCCTGATTCTGCCTGTTTCTCAGAGGCTTCTGAGACGTGCCTAGGACCCTCTGTGCTAACACCCGGGGCCTGGGGACCAGTGTGAAACGTTTTCATCCAGATTGATCTGGAGTTCTGAGTTATGCACTGTCCTTCCTCCAGGACATGTAGTAGTCTCTTTCTCCAAGAGACATTTGAAGTACTTCCTGCAAAATGGACAAATGCCTCATTTACAAGTATAAGGTTATCTGAGGAAAGCACATCTTAAGAATGAGCCAAGGTATGAATGAAGGAATTTCATATCCAAATGAATGGGCCTGGCTAAAAGGTTAAAAAGAAATAGAAACAGATTTGCTGGCCATGAAAACCAGGGACTAAGAGGATACCATGAATTATTTCTTAATCACTTGGTTATTTCTGAAAAAGCAAATTCTTACCGAAGCCTTGAATTTTAAAAGAAAAATCATCCTGGGTGATGTGTGTGTGTGTGTGTGTGTGTAACCCTGAGAGTACTCCCAATACAGGTCACAGGAACCAAGAAATTCTGGGGCAGAGAATTGTACACATGAAGCTAGGATGGCTTATTTATTCTAAATATTTTCTACTTTTTTTTTTTTTTTTTTTGGTACTGGGAATCAAACTGACCTTGCATTTGTCAGGCAAGTATTGTGCCACTGAATTATATCTCTGACCTTAGTCTATTTAACAAGAATCTCTTCTGACTTTTTACAAAAACTAAATTGAAATTGAGCACTAAATTGATTGAACTATCATTGAAGGCAAAGAAGGTTGATTTAGGCAGAAAACAAAATTATACTTCTATAAATATCCAAACCCTTTAATAGTAATACTGTCTTACTGCTAATAATGCTAAACACTTCCATTATTTTTACAAAAAAGAGAAGAAATCTTAAAGATATTCCTATTCACTTTTTCCTATTTTTATAATGCCTATAACAACATAACAACTGGAATCTTTAAAAGCGTTGCTTAATTTCTACTTGAAGACTGATGGCTGCTTCTATCTAGGTCTTACAAATGCTTCTTTGATCAGAATGCCTGGAACACCTAGGAATCCATTAAAAATACTTTTTTCCTGTGGTGAATTCATTGAGTAGTGTAGGAAGTTAAGGAAGAGTGTAGGCCAGAATCGTGATAATTACTAGTCTCTCTGAAGTAAGGAAATACCTATTGTGTTTATTCTTCTGAAAGAAAGAAAACAAACCAAGAGAAGTATTTTTGTTTAATAAAAAATTTACAGCTCTGTTTATTAAAGGAATAAACAGACATTTTGTTGAAATTCTATGAAATATAGATAACCATAAAGAAAAAAATCACCCCACCTCTTTCCTGTGAGGAAAAATACTCTTTTTTTTTTTTTTTTTGAGACAGGGTCTCACCAGGCAGTTCAGGCTGTCCTTGAATCTGCTGTCTAGTCCAGCCTACCCTCAAACTCCAGACGTTCCTGCCTCAGCCTGCAGAGTGCTGGGACTCCAGGCTTGTGCCACCAACCTGGGGCAGGGGGCATATATA
>NW_004524591.1:1947548-1949259 GCF_000260255.1 Octodon degus
CTTTCTTTCTTTCTTTCTTTCTTTCTTTCTTTCTTTCTTTCTTTCTTTCTTTCTTTCTTTCTTTCGCAGGACCTGGGATAGAACTCAGGACCTCATGTTTGCAGGCTTACACTGCTGAGCTATATCGCTGGTCCTATAATTTCTACCATGGAACACATTTTACTTTATTTTCAGAGATGGGGTCCACATAATTTTGGTGAAAACCTGTGAAGCACTTGCTAGAGAATGCACAGCGTATTGGTGGACATATCCTTCAGAGTCAGACTCGAATTCTGACTTCCTCACAAGCTGTGTGATCACAGGCACCTTCCTCAGCTTGAGGCAGCATGTGTGAAGTGGGCAATAGCAGAGCCAGCTCAGGGCCAACCCAGGGTCACCAAGACTGTGGTGGTTAGGGTGGAGCTTCAACCTGCTTGGCTTTGGGGCTTGCCCTGGGGATTAAGGGAACACATTGTTGGGTGTGTCCCAGAGGAGTGGCCTTGGGTCTACATCTTCTCCCTCCTGCTTCTAGTCCGGCACTGTCCCCTGCTCTGCTTCCTGTGAGTTCGGCTTTGTCCTGCCCTCCCCTGTAGCCATGATGTCTCTGTCCAGGAACCAGCCAGCCGTGGGCTCATGTCCTGAATCCTTTCCTCCTTTAAGCCTTTCCTTCTTTAAATATTCTAGCTAGTTTAAAGAAATGTACAGGCAATTGTGTTAAACTTGCTAATAGACAAACCAGCTTCTTGTGCAGGACAGAAATTATTTTTATCTGCACCAGACAAAATTCACATGCATTGCTATGAATGAAAATGACCTGATGCTCTCTGTCTTATACTGAACTCGGAAGCAGTTCAGAGGGAAGGTGCAGGCCCTCGCCTCATCAGATCACTAGAGGGCTCCCCCAGATACCACCTATGAGAAGAATCTTTTGCCCATTTAAAAAATTTGCCCAGTTTTCTTTGGTTTAGGGGACGGTGTGAGCAGTGATTTTGAGTTACCGTCATGGCGGCATAGAGCCTCCGCTCTCACCCGCAATGTGGACTTATCACTTCAACCCTTTAGTATCCATGCCTTTTTCTGTAAGGTTAGGACGGCTGTATCTAGTTCATAGGATCTTCTGCTAGGGTGACGCTGTGTGCCCGAAGCTCCCAGTGAGTGTGTGACTCAGATGTTCAACAAGCAGTAACTGTTATGGTCTTAATCATGATTCACTGAACCAGCCAAAGAGTAATTGCTCAGTTTTGCTTCAGCCACACCCTGCCATGCTAGGTAGAAGTTAAAGTCAGCATTAGTTAAAGGAAAGGGCATGGCTCCAACAGGGACACTGAAAACATCAACCTGACTAGAGGAAGGCGCACAGAGGGGATGAATGCTGGGAAACAGCCCAGGGTGGGTGGGGCCCCAGTCTCTGGAGGAGCGCTGGGGTCCGGACAGGGCAGGCTTGGCTCTGTGCACTAAATACCCAGGCCAGAGTCATCTGGAGGGCAGGAGCAGGGCCCTCACCTGCCATCTACTCCCTAAAGCTGAGGGGTGTGAATCTGTATTTTATCAACTTGCCTCGATTTCGCTGGGGCACATTGAAGTTTGAGACCCACAGTGGTAGACGTAAGATGAAGGCCTTTATTTTATAATTAAAAAAATTTGAGGGGGCCTGGGGAGACGGCTCAGTGGAATAAGTGCTTCCCTGGCAAGTGCAAGGGCCTGAGTTCAATCCCCGGTTTCGCTAAAAAAA
>NW_004524591.1:1949359-1955476 GCF_000260255.1 Octodon degus
TCCTGGAGAGACCTTGATATTAGTGATATGCCTACCTACTGACAAAACTCACAAGGATCACCACAGAAAACAAAATAAACATTATTTTGAAATATAAAATGTCAAAATAAAGGATCAAAGTGCAATCTCAGAGCTCCAGCCCACTCAGAAAATGTCCAGGAGACATCCACATAAAAGAAACTAGAAGTCACACACATTAAAATTTCTGAAATGATAGCAACTGAAGTAAACAAACAATTCCATCAGGCTATAGAAAAAAATCAATGACCAGTCAAATAGCTCAGTGGATTGAAGCACCTGCAAGCAGGTTCAGGGGCCGGGGGTTTGATCCCCAGGCCTTCCATGCTGGCCCCACCCCCCGGGCATACTGAGATGGCAAATGAGACTAGGCATGGTAGTGCACACCTGTAATCCCAGGTCTTGGTAGGCTGTAAATAGACAGATCACTATAAGTCTACTCTAGTAGTGAGACCCTGAATACCCTGTAGACCCTTCCCTAAAAATACAAAAAACAAAAAAATCAGATCAGAAATGATCTCTAAAGTTAAAAAAAATGACAACCACAATGAAAGCATTGTTCAGAATATCTAAAAAGACATAGATAAAAAAACATAGAGGAGCACAGAAAAATGATGGAAATCTTGAATGAACAATACGGGAAGGAATTTAAATGCATGAAACAGATTTAAAGACACATCCAGGAAATTAAAAATTCCATTGAAAGCTGGCTACATCACTTGAAAGAAACTGAAAAGACTTTTAGACCTTGAAGACAGCTTCGCAGCTAGCAATCACAGAAGGAAACATCTCTTATAAATAGCAAGGAACCAGGAAATAACAGTTCAACTGGTGGAAAATGATGCAAAGAAAAACAATATAAGGGCCGGGGAGATGGCTTAGTGGAATAAGCACTTCACTGGTAAGTGCAAGGGCCTGAGTTCAATTCCTGGTTCCACAAAAAATAAATAAATAAAATTAAAAAATAGTATTGACAAATAAAGATTAAATATGCTAAAGTTATACCAAATGCTGCTTCGGTAGACATACACATTGGGAAATGATTATTGCAATCAAGCTACTTAACACATCTGTCACCACACAGTTACTATTCGTGTATGTGTGAGAAGGATGACATTGGGAACTGTTCTCTTGGCAAATTTCAAATACACAGTAGTTATTACTAATTATAATCAATGTGCTGTCCACTAAATCTTTGAACTTATTCACCATATAACTGCAATTTGTACCTCCACATTTCTGCTGATCCTGGGAGGCACCATCCTATTTCCAGCTCCTGTGGTTCCTGTGTCAGTCAGCTTCTCCTGGCTGGGACACGATGCTCAACATACACAACTTAGGGCAGGCAAGGTTTAATGCATTCAGGTTCAGTCTCTGATTGGTGGCTCTAAGGCAGAAGGAACATGGTAAAGCTCCTGAGTTCGTGGACTGAGAAACAGAGCCTGAGAAGAGCGCGCGAGCAGGAGGGTGGAGAGACAGACACAGGCTCGGGAGATTGAAAGCAGAGGGCAGGGAGTGTTCGAACTGATCGCGAGTCTAGGTTAGGAAGGGAATTGCTGTGGTAGCACAACTGGAGAATGAGAACCATCAATTTTGTAGAAAATAAGTTCTGTTTGAAACAGATTGTACAATAGTACTTTAAAAGAAAATCTACAGGAAATCGTTGGAAGACCAGAGAGCTCCAGCCTTGAAAGATAGTTTGTAGCTGGAACAATTGATGACATTTTATGATTCTCAAAAAAGACTTCTTTGTTGTTTTTATCCCTTTGTTTTGTCAACATATGCGTCATTTCACATCCATAAGGTTATGTGAACTAAACGCCAATCATATGGGTAACATAAAATGAAAAGTGCTTTAAATTTAGATGTGATCTTACCTACACAGTCAAACAAAAGCTTGTCTAATAGTTTATTTTGAAGATCAAAATATATGGCATAGTTAGTAAAGTGAAAATGTTCAATTATTTTGTTTTCTCTAGGTGGGTTGTAAAATCCTTAAGGGTTGGACAAGGTGCTTGGGAACTCATTTACATTCCCCAGTGAGATGCTCAGTAAATGCTTAATTGTTGAACTGGGTTTTAAAATGATCCATAGGAGCTCCTGACAACATACCACGTCCTCTACCCTAGCGTTAGGCTTGTTTTCAGTGAGTGCCTTTCATTCAATTCCCAGCTGTGTTATAGTCCTTTGAGAGGCTAATTAGGATATTGGGGTAATATGAATTAAATTATGACCTTTAAAAATTGTCTGAAATTAAAACTTAGAGTATGCCCCAAATCCCAAACTCAATTTTCCCACTGGAGACCTCTTAGTATTAAATATACCCTACATTTGAATTCTTGCCATGTTCACCATGGGGAATTTGTATCCGTACATGATGTATCCTGATGCCCCTTCCCACCCTCTGGCCCTCCCGCTTCACAGAGCCCAGGTTTCATTTTATCCTTCCTTTCTCATTGTTTTCTTTCCCTTCCCTTTTCCTTTCTCCCTTTTCTGTTTTCCTTTCCCTTTAGAACAGTATAAACTAAACGCGTGGACCTTGAGACCATAATCGTGGAGTGCGATAGATCGGACATGTGTAAATGTCGCCTTCTTTCTCTGGTGTGACACACTGAAAAGGTAGATGAGAATACAAAGGTACAGTGGATTTGGTGAAATAGGAGGAAGCTTTGGACACTTCTGTCGAACTATAAATGTTAAAGGCTTTGGTTGCAAATGCTTTAATTTTGGGTTTGGTCCGACACCTAGCCAAAAAGTAAAAAAAGCTCTCTGAGTTAGCAGGTGTGGATAATTACAACACTTTCTTGGTCATTGTCTAAACAAGATGATGTCATGTTGCCAGACAGCGAGCTCTCTGGTGCATTGTACTCCAGGTCGTACACATATGTGGGTAATGTTAGGTTAGGCACACTTTTATAGTTGCGAGCTATTCATGTAATTTAGTGTAAGGGATACTGACTAGAAACATTATACAAGAAATTAATCCTAATTAAATATCGGTTGCCTTTCAATAAATCTACCTTCTTTTTCTTTTGGATTGTTGCATATATTATTATAAACATCACATTATTTAGAATAAGTATATATTATTTCTTTTACATTCTGCATATGGCAGCTGTGTCAGTTAATTTAGTGATTAATTACAATGTCAATAAACTTTTTTTTTTTTTGTGAAGGTAATACTTTAAAAAGCAGACTAAGATGCACTTTCTACCGGAGACTTTACTCAGGTTTTTGGATTGTATCACATGAGCAGAGAACAGGTGGATACACATGTGCCTTTGTTTGGCAGTTACATGCAGAGCATCTGCCCCACCCCAGGGCCTGCGCGGTGTCAGCAATACAGCGGGAGCCAGCACATGAGCAGGCTCCCAGAGAACTTGGAAGAAAGCATTAACGATAAACCCTCAGTAATTCTAATCCAAGTCTTCCTAAAAAATTAATAAAAACTAAATTATTTCTAGAAGCAGAAGTCACAGAAGAAATTCTGTTGCAGAACTGAATTTGAGAACTGATTTATTTTTCAAAATTTTATTGATAAACAGCAATGAGACAGTTTCAAATCAAATCGGTAGTACAGTTTCAATAACTAACACACTGCATATATTCTTCCTAGTGGTTAATTGCTGTACAGGATGCGGACTTGAGATCCTATTTACAAACACCATTAGAACAAATCATTCTATTCATTAAGAGAATATAACTATATATCTATCCTAACCACTTTGAATACACAGGTACAAAATGGACATTCATCGGTATACCCCATTTTTTCTAAGTTCCGTTATTGAATATTATAGGTGTGTGAACTCAGCAAAATATTCTAAAAGAGTCCAGTAGCCCATAATAGCATTGGGTCTTCTGTTTAACTGGCAATGTCAGAAATTATTGACCTGAGTCCCCCACAGCTCAACATAACAGCATGGCTTTACTTCCTATATTTCGTCTTCATACTTTTCTACTGGATGGTTAACACCAAGGTAAAGCAGGACCTATGCAACAAGAGTTGTAGCTTTTTGGTCTGAGAAGGTCAGTGAAATGCCCTCAGGATTTATCCTAAGATCCTGTACCTCAGATTGTAGATCCTTTGTCAGTGTCAGCCATGTGGATGAGTCACGGCCATTGAAGTTATTTATTTTTTATTTTTATTTTTTTTAAATTTTATTTATTTATTTATGTGTGTGTGTGTGTGTGTGTGTGTGTGTGTGGCCAGCTCAGCCCACCAGGGGGCGGGGCTGGCTGGCATGTGGTGCTGGGGGATTGAACCGCGGTCCCTGTGCTTTGCTAAGCTTGTTCTGAGTAGGTGTTTTAGATCACTGAGCCATCTCACCAGCCTTGAACTTATTTATTTTTTAAAAGAGCTTATTTCCTAATAGATTTCAAAAATAGACCCCTAGGCTTTCAAATTTGGGATCGCTAGTGGTCGCACGGTTTGCCTGCCCGACGTCCCTGCCGTGCTTGGCCCCTCGGGAAAGGGGTGTGTCGTACGGATCTGAGAAATGAATGAAGCTGGTGGCTGCACCAGCTACCAGTGCTTCATGGTGTTTCAGTAAATGGAAAGCAACCCTCTGCATCCTTTAATTATGAGACTTATCTTCGATCTGTTGTTCACTTTTTCCAGGTTTTGGGGGCAAAGCCAGACCTTCCGGATGGAGACAGTGATGACGACGCCCTCGCCGACGTGAGCAACAGGAAGATGGCCAAGCTGTACATGGTGAGCTGCGGGGCCGTCGCCCTCTGTGCCCCAGGTGTGGCGGGGCGCCCGCAGGGCAGCAGTTCTCTGGGCTGTCACTGGTAACTCCTCGCTGCCTCCACGGAGAAGCCTGTGGGAAGATCAGTTCTTCTCTCCTGCATGCATGTTAAAAGTCACCCTTTTTATTACCTTGTGTTATTTTTATTGAAAATAACAAAGGGGCTCACCATGACTTACATAAAGAATTATGTTCCTGTTAGCTTGCAGCTGATATGTTTTGATATATTGCAATCCATAAATTGTGCCCTTCATGGAATAGAATATTCTTCTAAATTCTAGATTAGATTACAACATCTTCGCCTTATTTAAAATATCTTCTGTAGCCATAATAAAGGCTTTCTTTGTTATAGGAGGGTGAAAAGCTCTCGAATCAGTCAGCTGGAAGGAAACAGGATAAAACCAGCCCTGAGCTGGGCACTGGCAGACCTAGTGCTGTGTCACCTCTGGTGAATGATGGGCTCTGTCACCCGGGGCAGGATGGAACCATCCTAGGCCTTAATTTGCTTATCTGAAGAGAGGGGAGTTTGTAGGTGGGTGGAGAGACGGAGACAGTGCTAGACAATTGCTTGGGTTCCTTCCAACCATATAATTCTATGATTTTTATTGCTGGCAAGGGTGGCGAAAGCCACAAGACGTACCAGTAAAAGAGACAGCTAAGGTGGGATTCTTCAAGTGGTCTTTCCCTTTACAGCTCGCCAAGCAAGCCATGCGGAGTAGGTAGCAATCTCCCTGCAGGATCCAGTAGTTTTCTCGTCTGTAACAGGAAGGAGCTATATTTGCTACTCTTTCAAGGACTTTCTAGCTCAGAAACATCGTTTGAGATGAATATCAAGTTACTAACTTGAGTAACAGAAATTCCTTTTTATATTGGAGAAATGGATTCTTCCAAAATGGCAAAAGAAAATATGGTTACCATTATTGATACAGAAGTTCTTGTTTCAGTACTTTGTGGTTCCATTACTTATTGTCAGCAGCCTAACAAATATCACTTAATTCACATCATCATTCAAACACTAACTCCGTTCTAACCCCTCCTCCCCCCGCTAAAAATCCCCTATTTTTCAATGGGAAACGTTACTCTTCATTCATGGCGCCCTCTAGCGGAACCCTAATATGTTGCACATATCGAAAGTCTGAAAATAATTTAGGGTTCCTGAAAAAGACTGAGAAGCAGAATCCCTTGGGGGAACTTTCTGAAAGTACATAATGCAAACTGCTGGAAAACTGCCCCGCTGAGCTAGCCAGGGCCCAGGGTGGTGGTGCAGGTGGGGCCAGCACGTGGTGCCTGGGTGCCACCTACAACCTTTTCTTTCTTTCTTTTTTTTTTTTTTAAGTTTTTTTTTTTT
>NW_004524591.1:1955576-1986703 GCF_000260255.1 Octodon degus
ATTTATTTGTGTGTGTGTGTGTGTGTGTGTGTGTGTGTGGCCAGCTCAGCCCACCAGGGGGCAGAGCTGGCTGGCATGTGGTGCTGGGGGATTGAATTGTGGTCCCTATGCTTTGCTAAGCTTGTTCTAAGTAGGTGCTTTAGACCACTGAGCCATCTCACCAGCCCCCACCTACAACCTTGAAAGGCCACTAGCGGATTTAAAAAGTCCTGCTTCCAAATATGAAAGAAGAAATTCATTGATGCTGATTACCACAAAGTTACAGGACCTGCACTGAGAAAAATCTGTTAGCATAGCCCAGACAAGACCAGTGCCCTTGCATGCATGGTGCTCTCAGTTAGTAGCCTCTCTTTGCCCCTAATGACTGTTCTGTAAACTTCAGCTTTCCATGTGTCCAGTGGGTGGAAGACCATTATTTACTTGAAAAGATTGGTCTAGAGTTTAAAAGGGACCACATGGTGCTTACTGCATCTGAGCAGTAAATCTTTGCTGTTGTTTTTATTGTCATTGTTTTCCAATGTTCTCATCTCAGTAGTAAACCTTTTCCTTAGTACCTCTTTTACTCCTAAAGACGCTTTCTTGACATATAATGCAGTGCTCCCTCAGTTCACAGACAATTCATTTCACAATGTTTGCAAAGACAGCCACATTATTGTTTCTGCAGGGAAGATGGCCGTGGTCTTGTCAGCCGATGGGGAGTTTGTGATCAGTAGCAAAATTGTGCCCACACTTCTGTTTGCCAGGCAGATTGGAAACAGAAGCGCTCGTGAGCTGTGGCATTACTGTGTGCGTGACGTACAGTTCATGCTCTTCCTGGGTGCGGGTCAGTTTGGTTTGGTTTAGAGACCTGCGTGGCCATCACGGTGGTTAATGTTAGAAGGCTCGCGTCCTGCCCAGTGAGTCCGTGGTGCTCACAGCTTTCTGTTAGGTTTCAGATGCAAGTGGCTCCATGCAGGTGACTCTGGTGGCTGAAGAAAACCCCTTCTCCATGGCAGTGCTGCTTTCTGAAGAATGCTTTATTTTGGATCATGGTGCTGCAAAAAAAATTTTTGTTTGGAAAGGTAAAATTCCTTGGGAGGATAAAAGTACATGTTTAAAAAATCTCTTTGGAAATATGATCTGTAAACATCGCCCCTGAAGGGCAGCCATATTCGCCCTACTAATGCCATTTAGCTGGGAGTAAAGCAATGAAAGAAAACATTTGGGCAACAGAAAAAGCATCTTATCATTACTGTTTATTACTATGATGAAATATTTTTAATATTCTAGGAAATACTTTCCATTTTCACATTGCTTTATTTAAATCAAGTTTATTTTTAGTATGCAAGTATTTCTTAATCATATAAATTCTTTCTGGGCTGGGGGTATAGCTCAGTGGCACAGTGCCTGCCTGGCAAGTATGAGGTTGCAAGTTTGATTCCTAATACTTAAAACAAAACAAAACTTCTCTGTCTGACATCTTGTCTGTCTTTCCTTTCGTTTTTTACATTAGGTAAAGATGCTAATCCTGAGGAGAGGAGGGCTGCAATGAAGACAGCTGAAGAATTTCTACAGCAAATGAATTATGCCACCAATACTCAAGTATGTGGGAAAATGAATTGGCTAGGGAAAAAAAAGTGAAAAAATGGCGATGATGACACCCCTCTAAAACTCAGGAAAGAGCTTTCTTCCCAGTGAAAAGCGTGCGTGCGTGTGTGTGTGTGTGTGTGTGTGTGTGTGTGTGTGTGTGTGTAGTCAGCTCCCCGTGAGCGCATGCAACCTCGTGTTGGGCAGGACCCTAGTGCCTTGCAGGCGGGCGGAGGTGGGGAGGTTTTGCAGGAACTTGAGGTCAGATTCATTAGGGCTACATGATAAGAAAGAGCCCGCTCACTTCCTCCACAGGCTTTAACTCTTGATAATCACCCGCGGTTGATCAAAGCAGGAGCGCTCATCCTCTTAGTAAGGCCTTGGGCTGGCACCAAGATAGTACTTGTCTTCCCAGAGATCATCTTGACATTGGTCAGCTCCTCTTTTTCCTGTCTGAACTTCTCCGCCTTATCTCTGCCTTCCATCCTTGTGTCACGACTCACTGTGAGATAATTTCTTCCAGGTCACAAATCTCTTATGAACGGGAAGACACATGTGGAAGAAGTTTCTTCTTATTTCAAGCATTCACATCTGGTGGCAGTTAGTGACGTTGGTTTTGAGGAAAAGCAGTGTTGGGCTATTTTAGCTTCATAGGGTTCTAATTGTACATCTGTAATCACAGAAGCCAGCACAGTATTTCATTTCTTTAATTCATTCTCCATTATGAGAATATTTTCTCTTCAATTCCTTATTTTCTTGTTATTATTGTTTTAAATTTCAGATTCAGGTTCTTCCCGAAGGAGGTGAGACACCAATCTTCAAACAGTTTTTTAAGGACTGGAAAGATAAAGATCAGAGTGATGGCTTTGGGAAGGTTTATGTCACAGAGAAAGTGGCTCAAATAAAACAAATTCCATTCGATGCTTCAAAGTTACACAGTTCTCCGCAGATGGCAGCCCAGCACAACATGGTGGATGATGGCTCCGGCAAAGTGGAGGTATTTATGTGCATGCACCTGCTTTTGTTTGTTTTGATCAAGCCTTTTTATGCCATGCTGTTTGGTAATATAATTTCAGGAAACTGCAGAAGTTTTGAAATGTAAATTTTATGTAGTAATAAAGATGGTAATAAAGATGGCCTAGGACTGTGTGCCAGTTGTAGAAGCTAAGGCTGAAAGAGATGCTTTTGGTCTGATTTTCACTGCTCACTTCACAAATTTGTAGGTTGAGAGGCCGAGAAGACAGGGGGTTTGTTCAGGGCTGCCTAACTACCACTTTAGGAGGCCTGTTGTGGGAAGGAGCCATCTTGCTCCTGGTCCAGAACCCTCTTCCGGCAGAGAGCCTGTGGTGAGGGTTGTCCAGTGAAGGCATTGCCCTGAGGGAGCTAAGGGCCACTGGTTTTCCTTCCCCCACACATTGGAGGGAGTCAGGAAGGCAAACTGAGTGTATTAAAACCAGATTGTTGGGGCTGGGAAGATGGCTCAGTGGAATAAGCGCTTCCCTGGCAAGTGCAAGGGCCTGAGTTCAATCCACAGTTCTGCCAAAAACAAAACAAAACAAAACAAAAAAAACAAAAACCCAAAAAAAACCCCAAAACAAACAAACAAACAAAAACCAGATCGTTTAGAGCTGTCACATTAAGTTTGCTGATGATTCCACTCAAATCTTTTTCACATGGGATAATCATGAAATTAGTCATAGCTCAGGTCATGAACACTTTCATAAGTGTTCAGCAGAATTTTGCTTCAGTTCACAAGCTCTGCTTTGGGGGATAAACACAATCATGCCCATCTTCCCCACATGCACACAAATGCAGCCGTGTTCCCCAAAGTGTAAACTAAGTAAGTTCATGAACCAAGGTATCACTTACGGTGATATTTAAATTTAAAAATTCAGTACAGTAAAAGACATTAAGCTCCTTCAAAATGCCCTGACCCCTGGTGTGAACACACTTAGCTCATATTCTTGAGAATGTGTCTTTTACTATAATAAAATTTAACTGTCGCATTTGCCCTTTTTCCCCCTCAGCCTCACCTCCCAACAGACCCACCTCCATAGCCCGGTCATTCCTCCAAAGTCCCACCTCCCAGTCCCATTGGGATTTAGTTTTCAGAATGAGTCCCATAGCGGGCATGGTCCACTGAAGCAAGGTCACCACTTGGTCATGGTCTACCAACTTGTGCTGCAGAAAGTAATAGTCTCATGTCTTCAAAAGGAAGAAGAAAAAGGTTGTTTCACAATTGATGAAAAATATTTATTATAAAGTTAAAAGCGGGTACATTTCTGAGATGAATAATGTAGCTTGTTATTGCACTAGAGTGTCATGTTATTTTCACTAACTGATTAAATAACAGATTTATTAATTAATAGGGTCAGAACTGAGCTAAATATTGTAAAGGAAGCAAATGAAGTGGAAGTAATGAAAAAAACCAACAAATTACCAATTTGGTCAATTTACTTCCCTTTGCTTGACTTTTTTTTTTTTTTTTTTTTTTTTTAAAGTATTGGGGAGTAAACCCAGAACTGAACTTTGTCCCATGTGCTCCCCCCCCCCCTTTTTTCCTTTTGTGATACAGGGTCTTGCTATGTAGTTTGGACATGTAGTGATCCTCCTGTGTCAGCCTTCCCAGTGCTGGGATTATAGGTGTGTACCACCACACCCAGTTTTGGGGCTGGCATGGTGTCAGCATGGCATGGGGTATCAGAGATTGAATTTGGGACCTTGCACTTGCCAAGCAGGCATTTAGGCCACTGAGCTATTTCCCCAACCCTTCCCCTTTTACAGTTTTTGTCTTTTATTTTGAGATAGTGGTTCTCTAAGTTGCTGAATTTCTCAGGGTGGTACTGGGATTACAGGTGTGTGCCATCATATCTGGTCTTTTGCTTGATTTATAAACTGGTTAGAAAATAATTTAAAGATTATTTAATAGATGTAAATGCTGTGCCGCCCCACCCCTGGGGGGCACAATGAGAACGTGACTGAGATTGGGCATGGTGGTGCATGTCTGTAATTCCAGCGCTTGGGAGGCTGAAAACAGGATCACTACAAGTCCAATCTGTAATGAGACCCTCTAGACCCTGCACTAAATACATTAACAAAATAGATGTACAATAAAAATATTTAAAGTGTTTGAGAAATATTAGATTAAAAATGTTTGATATTGCATATCTTTTTTTTTTTTTTCTCTTCAGATTTGGCGTGTAGAGAGCAATGGTAGAACTGAGATTGACCCAAACTCCTATGGAGAGTTCTACGGGGGCGACTGCTACATTATCCTTTACACTTATCCCCGAGGAAAGATCATCTACACATGGTAAGTCCACACCTTCCCCAAGAGCTCAGTTTCCGCGGGGGCCAGATGATGGCTGAATGTGAAGCTCTCTGCAGCGTGGGGTAGAATGACCTGTAGATGCCCCAGTGAGGCTTGTGTGGCGTGCACACAGTGTTTTCTTTTGAACATGATTTCGACTGCTTCATGGCTTCTGTCCACCGGTAAGAGTAGTTAGATAAAAATAATCCTCTCTGTTCTGGGAAAAAGATTTTGTCTTACTTGTCTCTTGCTGCTGAGACCAAATGCCTGACACCCAAAGTTGAAGGGGGTCAGGATTTTTGGTTCATAGTTTGTAGAGGTTTCAATCCATGATCAGCCTCATGCAAGGCAGGAGGCCTGGCAGAAGAGAACAGTGCATGGCGGACAGAAGACGGCAAGAGCAATAAGGGAAAACCACAGCTCGTGCTAACCCTGACTTCTTACCCAGGATGCTCAGGGCGGGCAGCAAGCACACCCTTTACCCTGGCGCCCTTGAGGCTCGCGTTGCACCAGGAATCATCCCAGCATCACGCTCTAGGTCCAGCCACCTCTAAAAAAGCCCCATCTATGACTACAGGCTCTGTGGGGACACCAAGGCACAAGTCAAGCTCTAGCAGGCTTTAATGTCCCAAATAGCAATGTTCTCTTATTGGATGTGTGGTTTAATATTTTATCTCATGTATAGAAATATAGATTTGAGACAAAAGCCTAATGTCCCAAGATAGCAGGGAGCAATCGACAGGACCCAGGGAGAGCTGCTGTTTCTCACTTGTAAATCCTGGCAAGCTGGATCAAGGCTGCAGATAACAGCTTCTCTTTCAGGCACCCTGTTCTTTGATCCCTTGCTTGGGATGTTATCGGCTAGCAATTGTGTGGACCTAGTGTTAAAAAAATGGTGAAAGGCAACAGAGATAATAGTTTATATTCATTTAAGTAATTATACACATTCCTTAGCCTGCCTTTAGCCCTCAATAAGTGTGAGATGTTTCTGAGGCTCTGGGCTCACTTAGAGACTAATCTCAGTGAGACCTCTAAAGCTACATTCATCAGGTCTTCTTGTTGTTTCTTTCGGCACCGACCCATAACATACAACACTCATGTGCAGGCAAACACTCCAGTGCCCAGCACGGAACACTGTCTTTCTTTTTTTTTTTTTTTTTCTTATGTATTTAGTACAGGGTGTATAGGGTCTCACTACACAGATCAGACTCATAGTGTTTCTCCTGTTTTCAGCCTCCCAAGCTCTGGGATTACAGGTGTACACCACCATGCCCAGTCTCAATTGCTGTCTCAGCACACCCTGGGGGCAGAGCTAGCAAGGCATGCCAGGGATGGAACCCCAGTCCCTGTGTTTGCCTAAGTGGGCACTTTAATCTGCTGAGCTATCTGGCTGGCCCAGGACACTTTCTTATTGCTAAAATGCACAAAGTTCACCCAGATAGAAGTTATGAAGTTACAAGGAGGCAAACCCTGTAGGGAATATAGTTTATGATTCCAGTGCACATGAAATCATACACTGGGGACCTCAAATTAATGGATCTTTAGTCTTTGTCCCCATGAAATTGATGGGGACAAAGATGGAGAAAATCTGCCAGTGTGTCTCCAGCTACGAAGTTCCATGATGACTGTGGTTAACTGAAGGCGAGGTGCTCCTGGTCAGAGGCCCTGCTCGAGATGAAGGACCAATGTGGTAACTGAAACGCCTTCCCCACCCACTGCTGGGCGACTTCAGACACAGGGACTGTAAAACAAAGCATGCAGTGATGTGAAATTCTCTGTACTAAGTGAAGTCAAGTGAAATTGAATATTTCTGAGAAGATTGAAAAGCAGGAAATAAGACTCAGAAAAGATCTTAAACTGGGAAAGTGTGGGTGGAAAATACAAGGTTGGGCTAGAGCCTACCTTCATTTTTGCCTATGAGACAGTAACAACATGGAAGAGACACTAGGACTCTGCTGATGTGGTGACATTTCTTTTCTGTGAATTTCACACTACAGAACAGTCACATCTGTCCCCCGTCGTACTGCTTGTGTTGCCCAGTACCTCAAGTTCAGCTGAGTGCAGGAGAGGGGATATTCAGTGATACTCAGGGTGGTGTGCAACCAGAGGCACTGGTGGAGCCTGTGAACATTGTAGGCTTTCAAGCCCTACCTTTGCCTCACTAAGGAAGATGGTACAGCACAGCAAGAGCATTCTGCAACTCCTTGATGTCATAATGATCCACAGGTACCACCTGGGGCATTGCTTTCAAACACCATGGGAAGAACCCGGACAGTTCGCACAAGCTCCATGCCCTTACCCCATGCTAAATAAGTCAGGCTGTGGTGATGGGATTCCTGGCATTCTCATGCCTACTCCTCTAAATGAGAACCCTTACCTAGACACATTTCTGACCCCACCGCCTCCCTGTATTCTGTCCAGGATGAAAGCATTTGGTTATTTCATCCTACAGTCAGGATGTCTAGGAACCATTTTTTGTTTTAAGCAGCATGTTTGTGCCAGCAAAGTGCTAGTTATTGGATATATTTTTTTCTCTTACATAAAAAATGGTGGGGAGGCTCAGAGGCTAAGTAACTGCAGGCAAAATCACAACTGTTGTATCCGGTGAAGCCACATTTCAGACATGAATCTGTAGGTCTCTCACTTTTGTTATATTTTCCAAAATTTTAATGAGAAAGTGTTTGTGCAGAGCACAGCATTTATAGAGATGAATTAGTTATTCCCACTCAACTTTTCATTCACTTTGTTTCATGGTCTTTCTCTTAAATTCTGATTTGAGTATAAAAAATATAATTGCATCGCCCTTAACCTTCGGGAGACCTGCTTATTTGGTGAGCTTGTGAGGAGAAAAAAGCAAAAATAGAACTAAAGTTCCCTTAAGTGACCCAAGCATTTATTGGGTATTGCTTTTAGCCGTCTACTCTGCTCTTACCACAGTTGCTCAGAGCACTCCGATCACACCAAAGAGAACTAGGCAAGGGGGTCATGAGAGCGTTCTGGAACACAAGCACGAGAGGGATCTGTGGGAGCCATGGATGCCCTGGCGTGCTCCAGGGCTATCAGTGAAGGCTTCAGGAAGTGGCCCTGAGTCGGGGTGGAAAAGGAGCTACTGTAGTCAGCCCAGCAAAGAGGGACGTGCTCCGAGGTAGAGGTGTGCTCCGCTCTACAAGCAAGGAAATATGGTCACAGCAAAAAGTAAAACCAGGGAAATCAGATGCTGCCAAATTGTGAATGGCTTACTAAGTCATGCTGGGAAGGATGAAGTTTATTTTCAGGGTACTGGGGCCACTATGAATTTGAACAGAGGAGTGACATAATCAGTTTTCCTTTCAGAGGAATTGTTTCTGGCATGGTAGGATGGATTGGCTGGCAAGATTAGAAGCAGGAGGTCCTTGGAATTTGTTGCAGGAATCCAACTGAATGACATTAGGTCCCAACTTCACTGTACAGTAATGACAGCAGGGAGGGACAGCAAGGGGCAGATGTGCAGACTGCTAAGAGCTTGCGTCAGAGAGACTGGTCATGAGGAGTGGAGAAAAAGGCGAAGTTAAGGGTGATCCCTAAGTTAAGGGTGATCCCTAGGTTTTTTGTCTGAATATGAGAAAGTAGAGTACATGAAAGGAACTCAGGAGAACAGGTTTGGTCCATGTTGCAAAGAGAAGAGAAGACAAGGAGAAGGCACCAATAGGTCCTGTCTTTGCGATGGCACTGGAAGGGGAGTCGTTTAGTTTTCTTTCCAATTGAAGTGTTGGGAGTCAGAGGATACCAGAGAGTCTTAGGTCTCTGCCATTTAAAATCACAAATCACAAATATAAATGTATACATTTACTAATTTTGAATGGTTTGTGAAATTTCAGAAACTTTCATAAAGATAGTAAAGAGACATTTAGAAAATAAGTAGTTCTCTTGAAGACTGACCTTCAAATTAAACAACTTTCCTGCTTATGTGCTAATTTTAATATCAGAATGAAATACATGCAGAGTTAAAGATGAAAGTCTAGAAATAAATCAAGTCCTGAATTCACAAAAGTGTCTTTTTCAGTTCTGAAATGATAGCGTAAAAACAATTTCCTCGGTGTTATTTTCCCTGAAATATTAGGTAATCAAAAAGGAACAAACATTGAAAAATGACAATGATAAATCTCTACACATGGCAGTTCATTCCCTTTTAACCCAAAATTTACTTTGAATGAACAAAAAGCTCCACAGATCTGCAAAGAAGAAATCATGTCAAAGTGGATTGCTTTTTCTAAACTCAGGATTCAAATTCAGAAGTCAAGAGTGACTGTATTATGTCATGATTGTTAGTGGAGATGTTAATGTTCTTGTTACTAACTTGTAGTCAGAGAGGAGCAAGGTAGCTATAAGCAACGCCCAACAAATGCTTAGGTTATTTAAGGGAAAGTTAGTTTTATTATTGTTTTTTTCTTCTCACAAACTCACCAAATAAGCAGGTCTCCCAAAGGCTGAAGGTGAGGCAAAGACTTAACCACAAGCCACCCTGTGAAGAGGAGCTGCAGGACTGGACAGACAGCTCAGCAGTCTAAGCACCTGCCTGGCAGGTGCAAGGACCCGGATTCAGTCCCTGGTACCTCATACCATGTTGGCCCCAGAACCCCAGGCGCGCTGTGCTGGCCATGGAAACTGGGTTTGGTCGCGCACACCTGTAATCCCAGCACTGGGGAAGCTGAAACAGGAGGATCACTATGAGTCCAAGCTGTGTAGCGAGACCCTGATCAAACAAGTACAATAAATAAAAGGTTAAAAAAAAACAAAAACAAAAACAAAGATGAGCTACAAATGAGCTGGACAAATTGATTTATTGATCCTTTTCTGGATCTTGTCAGTTTAGCCCTCATTAATTAGTCTCCATAGAATTGTCAATAAGGCAAGAGGGAGCTTCTCTGGTGCTTAGTTCTGGAATCACTGTTTTGATCTTTCTGGGTTCCAGACACGTGGTTCTGTGCTCATTTACTACTCGCAGCAAGATGAGATGGCTCTAGTAACAGCCCCACAGGGTGCCTTATGTTCTCACACTCAGATGGATTGTTCTCACTGTGGCGATGGGCAGCTCCAGCTTGGAGTCGGGCAGACGTGGTTATGTGGCTAGGTCATGTAAGCGGCTGAGGCCCAGTTTTGTTAAAATGGAGATAAAAATGGCTACCATGTCCAGTTCTGGAAAACACACAGGACGATTCAGGGCTCGCTGTTGGTATTTTGAAACCAACTAGAGTTTTGACAGATCACTACATAATATTAAAATGGTAAGTTTCTTCTTAATCTTTCCAAGTAACTTAAGTCTTTTCTTGAAGTGCCTGCATGAGAAAGTCTTTTTTTTTGTATTTTGGGGAAGAATCTATTGGGTGTTCAGGGTCTCACTACTAGATCAGACTCATAGTGATCCACCTGTTTACAGCCTCCCAAGAGCTGGGATTACAGGTGCATGCCACCATGCCCAGTCTCAGTTGTCCTCTCAATTGGGCAGGGCTGGCATGGCAGGCCCAGGGATTGAGCCGCGGACCCTGTACCTGCTTGCAGGCACTTTAATCTGCTGAGCTATTTGTCTGGCCCAAGAAAGTCTTAAAACTTAAACACAAGTTAATGTATTTTACATTCATTCCTCCAGGCAAGGAGCGAACGCCACACGAGATGAGCTGACCACGTCTGCATTCCTGACTGTCCAGTTGGATCGGTCCCTTGGCGGGGAGGCCGTGCAGGTTGTGACACCTTTAATCCCTAGACTCACACAAGTCCAAGCACTGCTATTTAGTCACTGTCTAGAGCTTCTCTCCCATGATAGGATGGGCAGTTGACATTTTCTTTAATTTAACTTCTTTTTCTTTTTTTTTTTTTTTTGAAATTCAAATATTCCTGGTCTTGCATTGTACCCATTCTCTCAATCCTGGAAAGCAAGAAGCAAAAAATAGCAAAATAAAAGCAACAAATAACTATGAACTGATTTAGGAGCCCCCAAAAGTCTTCCCTTTAGAATCACACCATGTGTCAAGGATGTTCAACCTTAGTTCTACCCATGTTGGCACTTCTTGCTATTATTAAGCAGTTGTAGACACAGCAGTGTCCCCAAACTGGGCTCGTCCTGTATGGAGAAGCTGTGAATATATCGTCACAAGGCAGAGGAGCATTAAGGTTGGAGATGAGGTTATGGCTGTCCATCTGCGCACCTCCAGGTAAGGAGATGGTCTGGATTCCTGGGGTGCACTGTGATCCCCAAGCTCCGTAGGAGTAAAGCGGAGAGGCTGGCATGATGGGAGTGACACAGAGTGGGGGAGACAGACTGGCGGGGCCAGGGTTGAGCATGGAAGGGGTCCTGGTAGAGGAGAGCAGGAAACCTCTAGAAGCTAGAAAAGGCAAGGAAAACATTCATCTCTGCTCCAATGAGGAGCATAACTCTGCGATAGCCTGATGTAGCTTTCTTCACTGGGTGGTTTGACAAGATTCCTGTCCCAGATTTTAGCCCTGGGACTAAGTTAGCCTCTAACTTATTTTGGACTTCTGACCTTCAGCACTGTAAGATATAAGTTTGTGCATGATAATTTTTTATGGTAGCAATAAAAATAAATGCAACAGTATAGAACAAGTGTAGATGAGTAATTCTGCTTAATAGATAAATAGAATGATACTGTATTTACACTTTTATTGTGGGTCTTTTGAGATAAGGCGTCACTGTACAGTTCAGGTTGGCCTTGAACCCATGGTGATCTTACTGCCTCAGCTTCCTAAGTGACAGTGTTACAGGTGCGGTTCAACTATGCCTGACAAATACTCTTGTTTTTTATTTTTTATTATTTTTTTTTTTACTCTTGTTTTTTAAAAAAATAATTTTATTGAGAAATAGCAATGAGACAGTTTCAAAACTGATGAGTAGGACAGTTTCAATAATTAATACATTGCATGTTGTTGTCTTCATAGTAGTTATTCATAGTATAAGACACAAACATGATATCCTGTCCAAACACTATTAGTAGAAATCTTTCTTCTCATTGAATTAAGAGAAAGTAGCTGTATATCTATCCTATTTTGTATATACAGATACAAAATGGTCCTTCATATATATCCCCCTTTTTTGTTTAGTTTTGTCAGAGGTGGGTATTCCAAATACTCTTAAATAACAAAAATATGTAAGTTATATTTTGCACAGTCAGAGAGAAATTAACCTTCAAGGCGATCAGGGATCCTGTTTTTCTTTCTTTTTTTTTTTTTTTTTTTTTTTTTTTTTAATGTATTTTGGTACAGGGTCTCGCTATACAGCTCGGACTCATAGTGATCCTCCTGTTTGCAGCCTCCCCCATGCTGGGATTACAGGCATGCGCCACCACTCCTGGACTCCGTGGCCGGCTCAGCGTGCCTGGGGGCGGGGCCAGAGCGGCGCCCGGGGGCGGGGCCAGAGCAGCCTGCCGTGCGGCACATCTAACCCTGGTCCCTGCACTTGCCTAAGCGGGCGCTTAGTCCGCTGAGCTATCTCGCCAGCCCTTATTTTTCTTTTTTGTGTGCCAGAATCTTGGCTGACACAAAGTCCAGTGCCTAAACGTGAGAAGGTAGTGGGAGAGGAGAGGAGGAAAGGGACAGAATTGGGAGGAGAAGGGAAAGGAAAAAGGTGAGAAGAGAAGGAGGATCGGGGAGACAAGGGAGAGCAAAAGAGTGGTGGAAGAGCTGGGGGAAAGGAAGCAAAGGGGGAGAAGACGGGGAAAGGGGAGGTTGGAGCGAGGGAGGAGAATGTATTCTTTCGGTATTTCTGTTACCCAGTAATTCATTGAAAATGACTGAATCTACATAGAAAATAATGATTAAATATGAATATAAATAAGTATAAATGAGACCAGTTCTGTGTGTGCATGTACATATGTCCCTGTATACAGCATATATACACAGCTGAACATACTTAAAGAGATTGATGTATAGAAAAGACAGTAGGAAGAGTGTCCTCCAGCACTGGTGAGCTAGCTCAGTGGACTAAAGCGCCTGCTTAGGCAAGCTTAGGCAAGTGCTGGACCGTGGCTCGATCCTGCCAGCCAGCCCTGCTCCCAGGGTGGGTGAACCAGCCACAGTTAGGGGCAGCTTGAAAGCAGGAGGACCACCACAAGTCTGAGCTGGGTAGTGAGACTCTGCAGCAACCAAATGCATTAAAAAACAAAAAAAAGAGTGTCCTCCAGTGCCCGGGGATATGAGGGCCGGGTCCTGATCGCCTCACCTGTGAGGCTCCTTAAAGCCTGATTTGACATTTGGTCTTTTCTGAAGTTTGAACGGTCCTCTGCCTGTACTTCTGGAGCATCTGCTATTGTGGCAGGATCCTATTAGTGAACATGGAAACCCACTGATCTGTGCTTGTGCACCTTCCCTATCCAATAAATGAAATGCAGGCTTCAGAGGGGCCGTTTATCTCCAGTGCACTCCGAGGTGGCTGCCTCCTCTCAGGAACCCAGGAGTAGCACTCGCTTGGTCCTTGTGTCTACAGCTACTTTGAAATCTCTGAGTCTCTGTCTCTGTCCCTGTCCCCATCCCCGTCTCTGTCCCTGTCCCTGTCTCTGTCTCTGTCTCCTTAGTTTGTGTTGCTCACAGCGCTGCTCAGGCATATCCTGTCTGCACGCATGCTTTCTCTGGCCAGTTTTTTGGAAGTGTCTGCTCATATCTGCAGGGGAATGTGCCTTCCCTACTGGGCTCTGGGCTTTGAACTGAGAGCAGCGCTCATGTGGCCAGTGAGGTGACATTTTGGGGACAGCTGCATGAGGCTCCTTTCCCTCCACAAGAGTGTGTCCTATGCCTGGTGTCCAGTGAGCTAAGATTCAGTGTGACATGCAAGGGTTTTGTTTAGTCTTGTTTTCAAATCTTTATGAATGTTTAATTGCTTCTTTAAGTATAATAATTAAACAGAAAGGTAAGTCAGATAGTTCAGAGCATAACATATAAGATGTGGGGACTGAATTTGGTTTTCCACCTGGTTTCTCTCCATCTTGGTACATACATACATTATCCAGTTAGACCCAAATGTAAAAATGCGTTTGACTTTCTAATGTTATCTAGCTGATTCATTCATAAATGAAAAAGACAATTATTTACATGCACTCAACTCTATTTCTTGCTTAAGTATTAAATTAATTTCTTTTTTATAAAGCCTTTTATTTATTTGGTACAGGGTCTTGCTACACAGTTCAGACTCGTAGTGATCCTCCTGTCTCAGCCTCCCCAGTGCTGGGATTACAGGCGTGCGCCACCGCACCCAGTTTCAGCGGCTTCTGGGTCTGGCACAGCATGCAGTTCTGGAGATCAAACCTGGGTCTTTGCACTTGCCAGGAAGGCATTTAGGCTGCTGAGTTATCTCCCCAGCCCCATACATTAATTTCTTTAATAGAATATTTCTAGCTAAGAACTGACATCATCTTTGCCATTAGTTGGTCTTTAAAATTTTCCTTACCAAATTATTAAAAAACTTGAAGATACTCACTGTGCTTTACTTACTGCAGTTCATAGTAGAATATGCGACATATGCTCCATTAATTTCAGTGAAGTGTTGCATCCTAATTTAACAATGAAATGGTAATTCTTAGTTTAGTCACTAGATGGCAGTATTTTATATACTGCTTAAAACTAAACTGTGTGCTATTACATCATGGAAAGCATCCTAATCGGCCCTACTGCGCCCTGACTGCCCTTCACAAGGAAGCGTGGGCCGTGACCAGTGACCGCCCTCCCTCGTGTGGCACCTGGAGTTTCCTCAAGGTGCTGTGGAATGCTAAGCAAACAGTGTTCCTTGAATACTCCTTACTGCCTTGGTCCATAGCTCTGAGACCCCCAGGACTTGTTTTCACACTTGGTCTCTCACTTCCTTGAGCGCCTGCTGGTTGAAGCATGCTTCTCCCCACCACGCTAGCTGAGGGCATCAGGAGCCCACAACCAGCCCCCGGAAGTGGCCAGCCGGGAGAGGCGAGGCGCCGGAAGCAGGAAGCAGGGCGGGCCTGGTGTGGGAACTCTGTATGTAAAAGCATGCATCAGGTTTATGTGAGAAACAGGGAAATGACTTTGGTACCGCGTGTTCGCAGGGGAATCAAGCAAGCAACTTGCCAGTGATTTTCTTTGATTTCTTCACTTGAAAAGGCCTTGTGTCGTATAAAAATAGGTTGCTTATATTAAACATAGCTATGCTTAGTGATTACCATTTTATACCTAAAAGGTGGAAGGTGTATATGCAATTCTTTTTTTTTTTTTTCTTTGCCAGTTTTTAATGTTTCATCCCATACATGTGGACCTAGAGCGACAGAGAATATAATTTGTGTCACCTTATTTTGGAAACATTTGAACATACATCTTCTTTACCAGCTCTAAAACACTTGAGAATCAAGCATATCCATAAATATCTATAAAATATCAGTGTTCTTGAAAGGAGAGTCCTTTGTGTAAAAAGTTGCAGGGAGGGCCAGCGAAATAGCTCAGTGGATTAAAGCGCCTGCAAACAGGTACAGGGGCCAGGGGTTCGATTCCTGGGCCTGCTGTGCCAGCCCCACCCCTGGGGCATGCTGAGATGGCAATTGAAACTAGGCATAGTGGCACGCGCCTGTAATCCAGCTCTTGGGAGGCTATAAACAGGCGGATCACTATGAGTCTGATCTAGTAGTGAGACCCTAAACACCTTGTAGACCCTTCCATTAAAAAAAAAAAAAAGTTGTGGAGGTCAGCTTTTGTTTTTTTTTTTCATCTTTCCCCTCTGGAGATGCAGATAGTAAACTTAGATCTTCATGTTTTCTGAAGGCAGAAAGCATTGTAGGGACACTGCGTCTGAAGCGACGAAAGATTTCTAGGTGAATGTGGTTGATTATTTCATATATATAGATACGAACATATCTATATATCTATGTATCTATCTGTCTTTTATTTATGTGTTTGGCACAGGGTCCCACTACATAGCTCAGACTCAGAGTGATCATCCTGGCCCAGCCTCCCCAATGCTGGGATTGCAGGTGTGCATCACCTCTCCTGAAACAGCATGCAGTACCAGGATTGAACCTGGGTTTTTGTACTTGCCAGGCAGATGCTTAGACCATTGAGCTATCTCCCCAGCCCTCACCTATATTTTTTATTAATCATCCTCCCTCCTGTTCCTGGCTTTTGGTGTGTCTCTTTTTCAAAAAGGAAAATTAAGAACATGTTTAGAAACACAGCCTTCTCTCCTGGCACGCTGTATGACCCTTCTTTCATTCCTCTCCCCACTCCTCCCAGGTTCGGGTCTCCCAAGGTAAAGAGCCTGCTCATCTGCTGAGTTTGTTCAAAGACAAGCCTCTCATTGTCTACAAGAATGGGACATCAAAGAAGGGAGGCCAGGCCCCAGCGCCACCTGTGCGCCTCTTTCAAGTCCGCAAAAACCTGGCGTCTGTCACCAGAATTGTGGAGGTAGTGTCCCTGCCACCCGGCCAATAAAACATGGCCTGGTACCAGCTTCTGACAGTTTTTGTCTTGGAACCCAAACCAGTGAATTCAAGGTGCCCTTAAGAAAACATTCTCTCAATCCAGGCACAAGGCAGCCCTTGCCCTGTCTTGAGAAGCCTGGAGTAGGGGCCTGTGGTGATCTGCAGGTGACAGAGCACTCAGGGACTGATGAGGGGTGGTCCCTGCACATATAAGTGTGACCCTGAACCAATCCAGTCATGTCTGATAGGTATCTTGTTGCCAGTGTCACCATGGAAGCCCAGATCTCCCAAGTCTCCCCCAGCCTGCCCTGCCCATCCCCAGGCAGGAGCTCTGTCCCTACCCTTGCCCCCATACATGCCATTCCGCAGATCCTTCCAGACCCGGTCAGCCTGTGTCCTCCCGCTGCCTTCTAGCTGCGCGTTGACTCTGAGGACGTGGCTTCCTGACGGCCCTCTCCAGCAGAAGTTGTTTCTCCCAGTGCCCACTTTCCAGGGCCCCGGATGGGGCTGGACAGGGCACTGTCCTTGCCCACCCCGGCCTCTTGGCTTCTGTGCTTTTTATTTGACCCTCCCAGCCCTGCCAGCCCTCCGTGCCATCATCTCTGGAGCTGCTTTTTTCTGTTTTGATGGTTTCAGCCATTGTCTCGCTCACCTTCCCTCTGGCCTCTCTCCCGATAATATTTTCTCTGACCTGGTTTACCTCACACTCGCACAGTCCTCTAATAAATCCTGCCATTGGTGAGGAATAACTGTGGCTCCTCAGAGATCTGTGCAGCACCTCGCTCTCCGAGAACTGTCTCCTGTTTGATGGCTCTTTGCGCCCTCCCAGGGGCATAACTTGCAGCCCTGCAGGCCCATGGCCACGTCTGTGAGCCCTCTGCCTCCTTCACACCCTCCATGCACATGTCGGGCCTCAGGCCTCTGGCTGTCCTCTCCCCAGGGGTGACTCTGATCCAGTGTCGGCAGTGAAGACACGCGGGCTTGTGCATGCTAGCGTAATCGCCTCTCCTGCAATTCCGCTGATTGGTCTCTACTTTTTCCTGTCTCATTGAATGAAATGTAAAATTGTATTTATATTTAAAAAAATTAAAAATGAATATTTAGCAGTTTACATATAAAGAATCAAGTTTTTTTTTTTTTTTTTTTTTTGGTAGAACCGGGGATTGAACTCAGGCCCTTGCGCTGCCAGGGAAGCGCTGATTCCACTGAGCCATCTCCCCAGCCAAAGAATCAAGTATTTTATTAATATCAAAACATTTATAAGTTAGTAGTAAATAATATATTTTTATAAAGTGACATGTTAATAAATAATTGAGTGAATGATTAGCACACAGAATAAAACTACAGGTCCTGTCTAAGGCCAAATTCCTCCCACTGTCAACCTGTGTCCAGGATTCCTTCCTTTCCTGCTTTCCCGGGTACTGTTCTAGATTGATCTCCATGCATTCATCCTGAGTGCAGGCAGCAGTCTCCTTTCTCTTCTCCATCCCTCATTTATTCCTATATCCTCAGCCTTTCATGTTGAAATTCATGGATGTCTTTGAAAAGTCATCGTTTTTCCACGCTTCTTGAGATCAGAGCTCCACCAGCACGCTGTGCTCCCTCACTGCCCGTCGCTGGCTCCCTCCCCTGGCTCTGTGGCCTGGCTTTTATCTGGCCTGCCAGCCCACCTCTCCACACCCAGTTGCCCCTCTGATCCCTGGCTTTCTTCATCTCCTGCTGAGGTCTGGCAGCCCACCCTCACTGCTGAGCGCCCTTCCCCCTCCGCATGCACAGAGCACACTCCCGTGAGTGATTTCTTCCAGATTTGTCACCTTTCTGCTGGACGCTGTGTTGCTGGCTTCTCCTGCTTGGCCTCTAAGCGCTGAGCACCCCACGCCTCTGTCTTGGTTCCTTTCACCTCTGCCTCCTTCAGTATGTGGTGTTAGTGCTGGTGAGTGTACTTGTCCATAAGAGAAAATCAGATTCCTATTTGTTCAATTATGATGAATGTTTTTAAAAAAGCTATGAAATTAAGACTCCATTGTGGGTCCTCACAGGTGTTTCAGATGACAGATGCCACCAGATTGTGACTGGTAGTCTGTGACCCTCCTGCTGTCTGCCTCAGATGCTGTTCTTTAGCAGACACTATCTGTCACATGCACAGTCACCGTGTTTCCTAGCAACCTCTGAAGCCATCTCTCAGGTTTCCAGCTTCTGCAAGTACTAGTGAAGATTACTTTATACAGCACTCTGGCTTCCCCTCCTGGCAGGCTAATGATTTATACAGCTCTGTCTTTCCTTCCTGGAAGGCTAATGCTTTCTTCTTCTTCTTTTTTTTTTCTTGTTGAACCAGGGATTGAACCCGAGCCCTTGCGCTTGCCAGGGAAGCGCTTATTCCACTGAGCCATCTCCCTGGCCCCTAATACTTTCTTTTGAATTTTTTCTTTTGAGAAAATTTTTATTAGTCCATGGTTGCAGTACACAATGATTCCGTTTATCACAGGGAGTTGGCTCATGGACGTAACACTTGCTGTTTTCTCTTTTGACGGTTTCTGCCATTGCCTCGCTCACCTTCCCTCTGACCTCTCTCCCGATAATATTTTCTTAGACCTGTTTTATCTCACTCTCCCATGAATGAATTCCCTCTAATAAATCCTGCTATTGGCGAGGGATAAGTGTGGCTCCTCAGAGATCGGTGCAGTGCCGTGGTCTCCGACAACCCCATCCTGTTCGAGGGCTCCTTTACCTACTCCAAGGTGCACACCTTGTGCTGCTGCAGGCCAATGGCCACATCTGCGAGCCCTCTGCCTCCTTCACACCCTTCACGCACATGTCCGGCCTCAGGCCTCTAGCTGTCCTCTCCCCAGGGGTGATTCTGATTCAGTGTTGGCAGTGAAGACAGGTGTGATCATGCAGAGAGCAGGAGGGTCACAGACTACCGGTCACAGTCTGGTGGCATCTGTCTAGCTTAGCCCTGTGTTCACATTCTCCTCTTTTCTGTTCCTCCCCTGGTCTTATCCCATTCGTAAAAGCTCTGGCTCCACATTTTCTCATGCCCTTGGCCCTCTTCCCAATGGAAAAGGATATCCCTTCTTCCTCTTTTGTATCTTCTATTTCTCTCTCTGCTTACAAGGCTCTAGACCTCCCTCCCAATCCCCACCAGTGTGGACACTGAACTCACTGTCGTCTTGTTGTCCTACTAACTTCCCTCCGCACCAATCAGGGGGCACATGGGCTAGAAGTCAGAGGTTCCTGTGAGTGTGGTCCAGGAGGCTTTACCCCTGTAGGGAGAGGACCCAGCACAACTCCCCCGAGTATCACCACCCCTGTGCCATGTCTTGCGAGCACCAACAGCCACTTCTCATCACTGCAGTGTGCTGCTGCCTGAGAGTGGCTGGATGGTAAGGTGACAGTGACCAAATTGCTTGTCTTCCATCCTTTCTCATGCCATAGCACTTGCCCAGCGTGGCTTAATTTTCTAGGGCAGAGTGGAGGCTATGTGTGTTGGTTACAGTCACAGCACCTGCGAAACATTTATTGAGGAAGGAGCAGCAATGAATTTCAGTGATTGTGTTATGTTTCTTTATGCTGTAGGTCGATGTTGATGCAAATTCATTGAATTCCAATGATGCTTTTGTCCTGAAACTGCCCAGAAGCAGCGGCTACATCTGGGTAGGAAAAGGCTCCAGCCAGGAGGAGGAGAAGGGAGCAGAGTATGTGGCAAGTGTCCTCGGGTGCAGCCCCGTGAGGATTCAGGAAGGAGAGGAGCCAGGTGTGTGCTGTGGGGCCAGAACCGACGTGGCTGTGCTTGCTATTTGCCTTTCTTCACAAACGGTTATTTCTGGATGATTAAAGAGGGTTAAGCATCCCTGCATTGGTTGTGAGAGTGAGTGATGGTACCTAGGACATTTAACTAACTTGTTAAAGCTAAAGCAAGATAATACTTTTGTCAAAAAAAATACTTTTGTCATTAGAAAACAATACCAAACATGTACTCCCAAATATGCGCTGAATAACTCTGTGCTTTCCGCAGAGGAGTTTTGGACCTCCCTCGGAGGGAAGGGAGACTACCAGACCTCCCCACTGCTGGAGACACAGGCCGAAGACCATCCGCCCCGGCTTTACGGCTGCTCCAACAAAACCGGAAGGTTTATTGTGAGTGTCTTAAGCAGCGCACAAGGGAAGGGTACCAAGGGGTGAGGTGAGGGGCAACAGGAGAAGGGAAGTAGATGAGGAAAGAATCAAGGGGTGTTGCATCCATATCCCGGCTCCCGACATGAATGTGGTCATCCTACTGGGAACCTGTGCTGATAAAAACCAAAATTGAGAAAAGGAGCAGTGGGACAGGACCTAGTAACACAGAGAGGCACTTCACGTCGGCTCTGACCCTCTGCAGCCATGGGGAGCTGGGGTCACTGGGCTCAGCTGGCCGTGGCAAACCACAGTGAGATAATCTTTGGTCTCTGTAGTGTAGTCTAAGGGTCAGTGGGGCAGTGGGTGTGAGAGCATTAGGGAGATTGAAGAGGAGCACGTAAGTCAAGGAGCGCTTCCAGTAGCTACTGTATGTCAGCGTCAGCATTTGGCAGCTGCGGTGTGAATTACAAATGATTAGGTTGGCTAGCGTAATCACTAGGTACTTTCTGGTAAGCACCTTCTGTTAGGTCACCTCTCACCTAATTGTAAGTTTAACATTTTACTTTTCAGGGGAGTAAAATTTTTCTCCATATTGATAGAATGCAAAATATTATGGTAATACTTTCTCAGGCACATTTAATGCTAGAAATAAAAGAAATAAACTTTGAAGATGAAACTGTCCATGTACAAATCACATTTGACATTTACAACTAGTTTGGTGTAAAAATTAGACTGAATTTACAGTAGATAGCGATACTGTATTGTTAAGTACCATAGTCTGTTGTCTACTTTGTACAGAATCTCTGTACTTGCTATATTTTATAAAGTTGTTATAAGACAAATCTACCATTTTATCATTTTGACTATTAGTTGTATATTACTTCTAAACAACTATTTCTGGCATATGTGCCTATAATTTTTTATTGGAATTATCTGCTAATATTGCTATAAATTCATGTTTGTTTTCTTTTTTCTACCTTTTGTTATTTATTAAAAGTAAATTGACAAAGGTGATTGAGTGATTAAAGTCATGTTTGTTTTCAAGGAAGATATGTTTTCAAAAATAAGCATTGAGGCTTTGTTCCCAGGGAGGTTTTAAAAAAAATCTGTGAGTTGATTGTGTGTTTGTGTTTTGTCACAGACTTGTTGGTCTTTACAAGAAAAATACATTTCCTTTGAACCTACTCATTTTATTGATTGGGTTTGGAATCATTTCATCCTCCTTTACAGGTTAAGGAAAAGGACTACTGGTGACAAGAGTTGATTTTATGATCACCATCAGAAAACAGGCTTCAGACAGGCAGTGATACAAGGCCACAGAGCTAATGTTCAAAAGCACAGCTTTTAGAACCAGTTTACCTATGAGATGCCACCTCCCTGGTGATGATTGGCTGTGTCACTTCTGGCTGGTTCCTTATTGTCTCTGTGCTGTAGTTTTCTGATCTGTAAACTGAGGAAAATTTACTCACTACTTCATGTGCTCATGAACATTAAATTAATTATTACATAGAAAGACTAGCATAGTGCTTGACACAAAGTAAGTGATATTAAGAGTTTTGACTTTTAGGAGACACAGATGTTCAGTTTTTTTCCTGTTTCTGAAAAGAAATTATAATATCCAGGTCAACAGAATGAAAAATGAAAGATGATTTGCAGTGGGATGTATGAATACAGCAAGAAAAAAAATGCCATAATACAAAGGCATCTATCTATCTATCTATCTATCTATCTATCTATCTATCTATCTATGCACATACACACAGAAGTAAGAGACTTGGCCTGCAGTTAATTAGCCTTCTGGCGGCTTCAACACCAGCCAGCTGCCCTAAATAACCCTTCAACATTTCTTCACTTTTGCAAGGTTCCACAGAGTAAGACATTGGGTCTATTCCAGCTCATTCATTTTATATTGAAAAATAATTTTAAAAAATAATGGTGGCTCCAGCTTTAGCCCCTTTCCAAAATTTTTCAACCCCACCCTGTTTGGATTTTTAATTAAAACTCGTAGTTCTCTTGGTGTGAAAACACTTCTGTCCTGTGAGGTTTCCCAATGGTGTTTTTCTTGTAAATGTGTTGGACAAATGTGAAGATGCTTTGTAGTTTATCATACGCCCACATTTAGCCTCTTTATTCCTAGTTGGTGAGAAACCTGTATGTTTCTATGCTGCTTTTATATCTGTATGTATTAGTGATATTTCTCTAGTAGTTTAAAAAAAAAAGAAAAAAATCTTTTTGGTTGTCCTTAAGAAAAGAAAAAAGCTATCTTTTGGAGCTGCTATTTCACTCTCTTATAGGATTTTTTTTTTTTTTTCCTGAAAACCAGCATGCTTCACGGAATGCTAGCATTGGTGTGTTTGTATGAGGGATGTACATAAATGTGTTTTGCATTGTCAACAACAACAAAAAAAAGAGTTTTGACTTTTAAAACCATGATGTGATTGGTAAATGTTTTTCAGGGTAGATTTTTTTTTTCAATTTTTATTAGTATATGTTTATAGCACATAATGATTACCTTCCTTGTATGTATGGCATTGACCTGCAAATTCTTTTTCTCATCCTCTTCCCTTTCCCTTGCTTCCTACTCTTTCATCTCTTCATTTTCTTTTGGTTCCAAATGAATTTTAGGATTGTTTTCTGCAGTTCTGTGAGGAATGCTGTAGGTATTTTGATTGGAATTGCATTAACCTGTATATCAGTTTAGAAAGTATGGCCATTCTGACAGTATTGGTTCTGCCTATTCCAGAGTAGTGGCTGCCTTTCCATTTTCTTCACTCTCCCTTTTCAGAGCACTGCACTTCCACTTGTTTAGTTAGGTTAATTTCTATGTGTTTAATTTTTTTTGATACTACTGTGAATAGTACAGTTTTCTAAATTTCTTTCTCAAGTGAGTTCACTATTGATATATAGAAATGCTATGGATTTTTGTGTTGTTTTTGTATCCTGCTACATTAATTGATTATTAATTCTAGGGGTATGTGGTAGGATTTTTTGGTTCTACTACAGGGGATCATGTCATCTGCAAATAAAGATAACCTGACACCTTCATTTCATATACACATCCCTTTTATTTCTTTCTCTCTTTTTAAAATGTATTTTAGTACAGGGTCTACAGGGTCTCACTACACAGATCAGATTCATAGTGATCCTCCTGTTTTCAGCCTCCCAAGCACTGGGATTAGGCAGTAGGTTTGTCATAAGTAGTTTTATTTTCAGATTGAGACCAGGTCTTCTTTCTATATCTGTTTTCTTCAAGGTTTTTAATGATGAGTGGATGTTACATTTTGTCAACAGTCTTTTCTGCATTGAGATGATCATGTGTTCTTTTTGTCCTTACTTCTGTTTATGTTATGTATTACATTTATTTATTTGCATATATTGAACCATCTCTGCATTCCTGGAATGAAGCCCACTTGGTCATAATGTGTAATCTTTTTGATGATATTTTGCATTCTGTTTGCCAGTATCTTGTTGAGGAATTTTACATCTATGTTTATTAAAGAGATTGACCTGTAGTTTTCTGTTTTGGTTGGGTTCTTATCTGGTTTGGGCAGGGTAATGCTAGCTTCCAGGGATGACTTTGGGGGTATATTTTCCTTTTCAATTTCATGAAAGAGTTTGAAGAGAATTAATGTTATATCTTTCATGAATTTCTTGTAGAATCAAGTGTGAATCCTTTAGGTCCTGGACTTTTCTTAGCTGGTATTTTTTTTTAACCACTACTTCAATTTTATTAACTACTATTGGTTTATTCAAGTTTTTTTTTAAACATTATCTTGAGTCAGTTTTTGTAATTTATAAGTTTCTATTTCTTCTGAATTCTCCAGTATTTGGAGCTCAGTTTTCAAAGTAGTTACTAATAATCTGGATTTCAGAAGTGTTTATTGTAATTTCCCTTGTTTTCATTTCTAATTGCGTTGATTTGGGTATTTTATTTCCTTTTTTAGGTAATATTAGTCAAGAGTTTTTCTGTCTTGTTTATTCTTTTGAGGAAGTAAGTCTTTGATTCATTGATTGTTTCTATTTGTTTTTAAGTCTCAATTTCATTAATTTCTGCTCTGACCTTTATAATTTCTTTTTTTAGCTTTTATTTATTTTTATTATTATTTATTTATTATTTTTTCCATAATTTTATTGAGAAACAAATAGCAACGAGAGAGTTTCAAACCAAATTGGTAGGACAGTTTCAATAATTAACACATTACATACATTCTTCCTAGTGGTTAATTGCTGTACAAGATGCAGACTTGATATCCTGTTTACAAACACCATTAGAACAAATCCCTCTATTCATTAAGAGAATGTAACTATATATCTATATCCTAACCACTTTGAATACACAGATATAAATGGACATTCATCCCCTTTTTTTTTGTTAAGTTCCATCATTTAAATATTATAGGTGTGTAAACTCAGCAAAATATTCTAAAAGAATTCAGTAGTCCATAATAGTATTGGGTTTTCTGCTTCACTGGCAATGTCAGAAATTGTTGACCTGAGTCCCCTACAGCTCAACATAACAGCATGGCTTTACTTCTTATACTTTATTTTTATACTTTTCTACTGGATGGTTAAGACCAAGGTAAAGCAGGAACTATGCAGCAAGAGTTGTAGCTTTTGGGTCTGATAAGGTCAGTGAAATCCCCTCAGGATTTATCCTGAGATCCTGGACCTCAGATTGTAGAACCTTTGTCAGTGTCAGCCATGTGGATGAGTCACGGCCATTGCTTGGCCAATGTGCTCTCTGTGAAAGCCTGAGAGAATGTTTTCTCTCCATGTGACTCTCCTTAGGCATACTCTACATCATCGATCACTTTCCTCTTTGGCTCCATAATCTCCTTGATCAGAAAATTTGGGACACTACTGAGTTACATGACATTACAGTACAACTTCTCATATGTCCTGAGTCTTAATTGACCTTGGAAGGCTGGGGATAATTTCCTTCTTGTACCAGTATTGGACTTGGATTATTCTTGTTTTTCTAGTACCTTGAGGTTATTTATTTGGGCTTACTCTGTTTTTCTGATGTGGGCATTCACAACATTAAACTTCCCTTTTAGGACTGCTTTCATGTGTCCATAGATTGGGGTGTTTACTAGCATTACTGTTTCATTCTCAGGATTATCTAATTTCTTCCTTATGTGATTGGAAAATTTCTTATAGAAAGATATTTTAAACAATTTCTTTGCACTTTGTCAATATTTAGTTATTAGTATTAGTATTATTTTGTGTAAGGATCTCAGAATCTTGTTAGGGTACAACAAACATGAACTATACCTAGAAATTTTGTGGTTCCCCAGGATGAGGTTAATCTAGCCTCGACTCTTCCTGGTTCTCCTGTGAGCTTCTGGCTGGACTTATGCCAGTTTGTCTATGACAAAGCCCTGGAACCCCAGAAGGTCCTTGCTTAGTTGTTACTGCTAGCATGATATGGCCAAGGCCATGGCCAGCTGCACCTGTCTGACTGTACTGCAGTCCCCTGGGAGCGGGGGACGGGAGGGAAGAACTGGGAACGTTCCTGAGCACAAGGGGCAAAGTCATGCATAAATCCCCATAGTAATGTTGGACTTCAATACATGCTCATTGATATTGGGTGGAATGAACTAACCAAAGGTGATTGCCTGGGAATTACAGAAGACACAGTTTAAACCCGCAAAAATAAAAGTGAATATTTGCATGTAAAATATTGTTATAATATCACCTTATTGAAAATTGTGGATGTACTAGATGTCCAGATCTGTTGACTTGTATTAAAATTCTCACGACCTACACAACAAAGGAATTAAGTACCTAGATCAGAAACTCAAGCCTCTTTGGAGATGCAGCAGGTGATGGGCTGTGTAAAGCCTCTTGCCACAAGGAACTGCTGGCAGCAGGACTATGCTGACTGCTCAGATCCTTCTCAAAGGCATCCAGTTGCAATGTTTATGTTGAATATTGTTCTGAGCAAACTGTACCTTCAATTTGTGACACTTGATTAAACACTTACTACTTGGAAAGAAGAAAGAAATGGCTACCAAAGCTTTTTACTGCCTTCCAATAACATCAGGCATTTATATTATGTGCATTAGAAAAAAAAATCTGTTGTTCTGCTTGGTCATGAAACTTTGAATTTATTTCAGATTGAAGAGGTTCCGGGAGAGTTCACCCAGGATGATTTAGCGGAGGATGACGTTATGCTGCTGGATGCCTGGGAACAGGTAGGGACTGTGTGGTGTTTATGACAAGAGTCTGTGCTTAAAGGGCCAGGTAGATAGTTCAGAGGACTAAAGCACCTGCTTAGGTAGGCTCATGGACTGGGGTTTGATCCCCCAGGTGCCTGCTGGCCTTGCACCCAGGGTGCACTGAGACAGTGATTAAGACTGGGTGTGGTGGCGTGTGCCTATAATCCCAGTGCTTAGGAGGCTGAAAACAGGAGGATCACTACAGGTCTGATCTGTGTGGTGAGACTCTGTAGGCCCTGTACTAAATACAAAAAAAAAAAAAAAAAAAAAAAAGAAAGAAGAAAGGAAGAAAAAGGCATCATGCTTGAGGGTGGGAACAACAACCTGCTTTGAAAGACATCAGATCTGGTAGTCAATGGGCCACAGGATTTAATGTTTCAAAAGAAACATTTGCAGGGTAAATGGATTTCTTGCTGCTGAAAAAACTGCACAGCTACTGTCTTTGCTTAGTTTTAGACCAAAACAAAAAGTTGTATTTTTCATTTATTCGTAAAACGTGCCCACCTGATGAGCTCATGCATTCATTTCATTAATGTGAACACTAATAGGTGTGATTCTGTGAGAGACTAAATTACTGTAAACTTCTGATATTTGAGGAGAGGTTATCAGAACAAGCACACAGTAGGTCTGCATCTAAACAGTTCAATATGTTACTGTTATAAATGTCTTAATTTAGGTGAACATCAGTGGTAATTTGACAGGACACAGCTGGTCACTTAAAAAAAAAATACCTTTTTGTACACTAACAACAGCCAAAGAGAAAAATAAATATGTTAGGAATCAAATAATATAGAACAAGAATAAAAATTAGGCCTGAGTTTAGAATCAGAACCCAGACTGTTGATTTTAGATCTGTCGTTAATGGCTAAATCATTCAGTTAAATTACTCATTAGCCTTTTGGTCCACAAGGAGTGAATCTGAATTGGGAATCCAGTCCCAGCTTCTACGTACTACATTTAGATCTTTTAAGTCACCTTTTTATTTACATTATGCAGTTGTGGTCCATTCTATGTCATTCAGACAAGTGTTCCCACACTTCTAGGATGAATTACAGTAACACAGAAACTTAGTATGACCAGACTTGTTCAGCTAATGAATGATTTTAAAGTGATGTAAGTGTAAAATAATTCAAGAGGACTTTTCATCATTAAAATGTACATCCTGTGCTGGGAATGCTGGCAAACACCTGTAATCCCAGCGCTCAGGGTGGCTGAGGCAGGAGGATCGCAAGTTCAAGGGCAACTTGGGCAATTTAACAATGTACCAAGAACTCAGCTTAAAATAAAAACATTGAGAAGGGGCTGGGCATAGAGCTCCATGCAGGGGCCCTGTTTTAGTTCCCAGTACTGAAAAAAACCCCAACCTATGGATTTGACATAAAAAAGGATACTTAAAGAATATATAGCACAGATTAAATTAGTTTAAAACTTTGGCATTTACACGCTGAACACTCTAGCACTTTATCAGAGTTACATGGGGTATAACACTGCAGGAGAAAAGCGCTTGTCTAAGGTCAGGGATTCCTGCACGGACTGCGGAGACCCCACAAGCGGGCCGTGTGCCTGGGTGTGCTCCTGGCCTAGCCTACATCGAGGAAGGGCAGGCAGTGCCGCTGCGCACAACCCCCCGGGGTGGGAGCCCTGGAACAGCCCCTCCGCGGCTTTTGCGAGACGTTACAGCAGGAAGTGCTGCGTAAACGTAAGATGTGAGTGTGCGGTCTGTAGGCAGACTGGCTGGGTGTAAATTTAGGCATCTCCAGTGGGAATGAAAACTCGGAAAGCGAGCGACCTGGTGGGGGTCCCGCGGCTGACCCCTCACTTCTGGGACTGTGAAGGTGAAAGCAGTCGTGGGTGTAGAGCACCTGGCTTCGGGCCGCGCATGGAGACATTTCCACGCCGGCACATGGTGCTATGTTTCGTCTTTCAGATATTTATTTGGATTGGTAAAGACGCCAACGAAACTGAGAAGACAGAGTCACTCAAGTCTGGTAAGTGAGATCCTGTTGGTAGTTACGGCGGCCGCATCCTTGTCTCCCTAAAATACACATCAGAACCAAGAGGTAGCTTACCTATCATCTTCCCAACTAAAAAGTAATGGAATCTTTTAAAACCGAAGGATTTCACAGTGAGCACAAGAAACATCTTTTTAAAACCTCATTTAGAATACAATTATTTCTAAAAAGTTTCAATTCACTCAAAACCTTATTTTGTTATACAAATAGTAAAACCTTGATAACTATGATGACCTGGATATTGTCACATCTCCTTCAGAGTATTACTGTCCTTTTAGGCGCTCAGGTCTTTTTACTGAAAAGTATAACAATCATGATTCCATAAGAATAATTTTGTAAAACCTGAAATGTTTCAAGTAATGATGAAACTTTATAATTGGGCTTTCTATGGCAGATGGGATAAATCAATAGGAAATTATTTATATTTTGCTACTTGGGGGCAATGAAAATTAGATTCATAGCTTTATAAGAAAACTTTAACTTTATAATGACTTTAGTTTAACTGAAACTAATGGAATTTATATATTTGCAACTCTTTTTAGCCAAAATGTACCTTGAGACAGATCCTTCTGGAAGAGATAAGAGGACTCCCATTGTCATCATAAAACAGGGCCATGAGCCACCCACATTCACAGGCTGGTTCCTGGGCTGGGATTCCAGTAGGTGGTAAATTGAGTTTTTGAAAAAAAAAAAAAAAAAAAAAAAAAAGAGCAAGCATTAGAGGCCCATGGAGGGCTGTTGTCCCATTGCAGTGCATGGGGGTGGGGGGGGGTGCATTTTGTTTGTTTGCCTCCAAAAGATTAATCTCAGCTAAATGGCTATTTTTTTTTATGGCTGGCATTGGTTTACATTCTTCTTAAAGGGAATTTGTCATGCTAATATGTTGAAATAACCCTAAGTAAACTTTTGTTAAGGACCAATATTAGTTCTGGAATCAGATTTGTGCCTTGTTATATGTATGTCCTTTTCAATACAAAATACTCTGTACTTTCTGGGAATTTGTCAGGTAAGGTCTTGTAACTTAACAAACATAAGCCAGACTTGTTCTTTAACATGCCAGAGAAGAAAGCCATTGTGCCTTTGAAGTTTTTTCTCTTTTCTATGTATTGTTTTCAAAAGAAATATATATTAGCAGTAAGGTTTATATTAAGATGTCTTTAAAAATGTACTTGCCTACTCTAGTCAATGTGACTCTGATCCCATTTACTACTAAGTGCCATTTTCCAAGAGAAACTTTTATTTTGCCTTTTTAAGAGCCTTTGAATTCTACCTTTTATGATACATTGTGCTCTTAGCAGTTTAGCCATATATATTGGACAGTACATGTTTAATTTTATAACAGATATGCACAGAAAATTTTACTAATGCTCTTTCATCATTAAAATACATCTCTCTGAAAATGTTTTGTGTTGTGACATTTTACTCAAATTCGATATGCGCTGATTGCACTATTAATTCTATGGTTGCTATGACCCAGGTCTAGAATGTTCTGCAGAAGCCACAGGTGTTCAGGGGCAGGGCTTTTGGAAGGTGACCAGGTCATGCGGATGCCACTCTCACCTGCCGGCTGATCCACTGATGAGCTCCTAAGTAGATGTTCTCTGGGGACGTGGGGTGTCTTTGGCAGAAGTGTGTCGTGGGGGCGCACCTTTGCAGGGTTACGGTGCCTTCCTCCCGAGCTCCCTCTCCTCTCTTTCTTTCCTGGGTGTACTACTTGAGCAATTTTCCTCAGTCAGGCCCTTCTGCCATGCCACTTCCACCACGGAGCCAGTTGACTGTGGACAGAAAACCCAAAACCATGACTAAATGAACCCTTTTTTTCTTTAAGTTGTGGGTGTCCCAGTGATGGGAAAGCCTCCTCATGCCAGGTTTACGTATTTTTATGCATAAAAGATGTGCATTTCTTAAATTATTCTTCTTAGTAGTTAAATAGCTTTTCTAGGGTTAGGCAAAAATGACAGATTTTAAATACCACATGGTGCAAGTAGAATATGGCGAAAGGGTGTAGGGAGCTGCGTGTAGCCATGCCCTAGGATGGCGCCGGTTTCTGCCTTCCACCCCCTCCAGGGGTGAGTGCTTCTGGAGTAAACAACTCCATATATGGCCAAGGCTTGGGCTAAGGCATTGCTTCCACAGACCTGGACCAATGGACAGTGCATACGTGGCACCCTATGGTTGGAAGCCCTGAGACTTATAAACTAAGAGCAGGGGCCTTGGGAGAGAGAAGACGGAGAGAAGATGGATGCAAGAGAACAATAAAGAGCTGCGCAGAAAACCAACCAGTGGTCGCGTTGTTCTTGCTGGCAAGGCCGCACGCGACAAGTGGTGCTGAAACCCGGGAACTGCAGTCCCGTTCCTGGTTGGAGCCCTGCGCGAACAGTACCGGTAAGCCCCGAGGTAAGTGGGGTCCGCCTAGAGCGGAAAATTCAGCTCACGTGAGGAATAGCCCGGTAAGGGTCCGCTTAGAGCGGGGGAACATACTCGC
>NW_004524591.1:1994413-2003059 GCF_000260255.1 Octodon degus
TTATACATTGCTCCAGTTTTTTCTTCTTCCAATATCTGGTAATATGAATAGCTGGTTGTAAGACAATATCATGTATTACAACAAATACTGTGAAATTCATATTACTTTGTTAAGTAAAATTCTGTATGAGTTGTCAAAAAAATAATAAAAAAAATAAATTTTTTGGTCATATTCTGTAGGGACTTAAAGTTTAACATATCAATATTTTATGAAAAATACCTGTTCCATGTTATGCCTAAGGTGTTTGATATTCAGACAGATAGTGAGGTTAAGCTCAACAGTCTAGGTTAAATGGCATTAACAATAAGCTTCTCTTCTGGAGAGTTAACAACCTAAGTTTGCAGACCAAAAATTAGAGAAAAAGGAGGGCCACAAGGAAAGCCAACATTTTGGCCCTAGCCTTCCAAAGTCAATTAAGACTCAGGACATGTGAGAACTTGTACTGTACCATCATGTAACTCAGTTGTGTCCCAAATTTTCTGATCAAGGAGATTATGGGGCCAAAGAGGAAAGTGATCAATGATGTCGAGTGTGCCTAAGGAGAGTCACATGGACAGAAAACATTCTTTCAGGCTTTCACAGAGAGCACATTGGCCAAGCAATGACCGTGACTCATCCACATGGCTGACACTGACAAAGGACCTACAATCTGAGGTAGAGGGTCTCAGGATAAAGCTCGAGGAGATTTGACTGACCTTATCAGACCCAAAAACTACAATTCTTGTTATATAGGTCTTGCTTTATCTTGGTCTTAACCATTCAGCAGAAAAGTATGAAAACGAAATACAAGAAATAAAGTCATGTTGTTATATTGAGCTGTAGGAGACTCTCAGGTCAACAACTTCTGACATTGCCAGTCAAGTGGAAGACCCAATACTGTTATGGACTACTGGACTATTTTGGAATATTTTGCTGAGTTCACATACCTATAATATTTAAATGATGGAACTAAACCAAAAAAGGGGATATAGATGAATGTCCATTTTGTATCTGTGTATTTAAAATGGTTAGGATAGATATATAGCTTCATTCTCTTAATTCAATGAATAGAAGGATTTGTTCTAATAGTGTTTGTAAATAGTATATCATGTCTGCATCTTGTACAACAAACAACCACTAGGAAGGCAGTATGCAATGTGTTAATTATTGGAACTGCCCTACCAATTTGATTTGAAACTGTCTCATTGATATTTATTTCTCAATAAAATTATGAAAAAAAAGAAGATGGTAGCAAAAGGACATTTACTGTTGGATATATATTGAAAACAATAAACTTGTTGATGTTAAGGAAAAAAAAATAAAAGTTCACAGTATTTTAATACAATGTAAAGAGCATCCATTAGAATCTGATATACATCATTATTAATCAGTGAAGATCAATTTTAAGATGCAATGTATTTGTTTTAAATAAAAATCATTGCAAGCTAATTAAAAAAACAACATGAAAACTTTGGGGGGAAATATGTTGGTGCGAACAATTTTAAAAATATAATAAAGATTGTTCCTAAAAAATAAAAAAAAAGAAAGATGAACAAATTAAATCTAAAATAATCATAGAGAAGGAATGATAGAGGTAACACATTTTTTAAGTTGAGAAAATTAACAAAATAAAAAACTTGTTCCTCAAAATCAATGCAGTGCTAAAATGTTAACCAGATTAACAAAGCAAAAAAGGAAAAATTATTATTCTCAGGGATTAAAGCACATCACTATGTATTTTACGGACATTAAAACAAAAGGCGGGTACTAGGTTTGCTCTGCAGCACGCAAAACAGATAAAAAACAAGCGAATATATTTTGTGCCAGGAAATTGACTTAGATGAAGTGAGAAATTCCCCAAAAGAAACGACTAGAGCTGACTCAAGAAGGAACAGAGAGACAACCTAAGTAGCACTATATGAACACAACAGGAGCTGTGAATTCATAAACTTGCATTGACAGGGAAAAATCTAGGCCAAATTAGGCTTCACTGGTGCCTTCTACTTAGCAATGTAGAATGGAGAGAGAAAAAAGAATTGAAACATGTTCATGTACCAGCTCCTCATAGTCATCACTGCAAACATATATTCAAAATAAAACAAGAAGTAAAGCTTGTATTATTCAACACAGATGTAAAAAATCCTAAAACTTAATCAATTTGAACCTAGCAATAGATCAGTCAAATGGATCTTATCCCAGGAATTCATTTTAACCCTTAGAGTTAATCAGTAATTATCCATATTAATAAGCTAAAAGAGAAAAAAAAAAAAAAACACGTGAACTGATGCAAAAGACATTTGATAAAATTCAGTTTTGGTGCCGCAGAGCAACCTCACCAAGGCAGGACCAGAATGGACGTTTGCTCCTTCATAGTAGAAGGGGGATCTAACAAAGTGTTCGACTGGCAGTGTGCTTAAGAGCAGAAAGACAGATGTTTCCCGCTAAGGTCTGAAATAAGATGTAGATATTTGCTCTTTCCCTTTTATTCTGTAATTCTGTGGGAAAGCCCAACTGGTCTATAGTGGTAGAGTTTCCCAACCTTCAGGTGACTGATACAGCATTTGGATAATTCTTCTTTTTCAGGCAGGCCATCCTGTGCGTTAGTGAATCTTCAGTAGTGTTTCTGGCCTCTGTTTATTACATCCAAGTGGTACAGCTTCACCCTGCTTACCCCCCAGTTGTGACAATCAATAATGTCTCTGCATGTTTCCACTTGGCTTGGAGAGGAAAAGGGAACCTGACTGTCTCCTTTGGTAACATGGTTCCATAAGGCAAAAGAAACAAAGAAACTAAAGGGTCCAAAGATGGGAAAGGATGTAAATCGTCTTGGTAAAGCCATCCGGGCATAGTAGTCTCTAGTGGTTTGTTCTGCATAGTCAGTTGTGAGAGATATACCTAGAGCCTTTGCAAATCAAAATGGCTCCAGTTCTAGGCCCAGTTCCACTGCCAGAAAGCGTCTGATACAGTTCCATCTGTAGGAACAACCAGAAAACTACCTGTCTTGGTATGGCTTTGATTGTTCATGTCCCCCAGGGGCTTATGTATAGAAGGCTTGGTCCCTGTGTATGGTACATTGGGGAAGTTGGGAACTTTTAGGAGGTGGGGCCATTGGGGGTATGTCCTTGAAGGGACTATATCGGGCCGTGGACCATCCATGCACCTCCCTCTGCTTCCTACCTTCCCTGAGGTGAACAGCTCTGTCCCACCCTGCACTTCACCATGTTGTTTGATGTTAGCTCCAACAGTGGAGCCAAACAACCATGGACTTTGAAAACATGAGCTAAGCCCATGAGCTAAAGTAAGTCTTCCTTGTAATCAAAATGTCTCAGATACCTCATAGTAGTGTCAGAAAGCTAACACAAGGTGTGGTAAAAATAAAGTGAATATTTAAGAAAAGTATTACAGTAAAGTACGTATTGCTACAAATCCCCTTCAGTATACTCCCCTTCACTTCAAATTCATCTATCTTGACATTCTTGCCATTTTTCTTTTTAAATGTATTTAGTACAGGTACTGCAGGGTATCACTACACAGATTGGACTTGTAGTGCTCCTCCTGTTTTCAGCCTCTCAAGCACTGGGATTACAGGTGCCACCATGCCTGGTTTCAATTGCAGTCTCAGTGCACCCTAGGGGTAGGACTGGCATGGTACACCAGAGATCAAACCCGGGTCCCTGTGTTTGCCTAAGCAGGTGGTCTGCTGAGCTATCTGGCTGACCCTTCTTGAGATTTTCTGAAGCAGTTCTGGAAGTCCTTTTTGTATCTTTAGTCATGTTGTTATGGATGCCTTGAGTTCTGAGTGAGTTCCAAACGTTTATTTTCCATGGTCCTTTTGATGATCGGAAGAACTACAAGTTGCACAGGGCCAGATCTAGTAAATAGGGTCGGGAAGGGGGCACGAACCGGCGACCTCGCGCTCCAGAGCCTGGCGCGGAGACTGCCGCGCTAGGTCGCTGCCTAAGTAAATAGGGTCAATGAGGACACAGCATCATGCTTTTCTTCAACAGGAATTGACATAAACATTTTGATATCAGGGTACTGCGGTAGCCACAAAAAGGCACTAAGGAAAGAGGACTTCTAGCTTCAGAAATTGACTATAGTCTCACTGCAGGGACTTCAGCTGCAGAGGTTCACCCCAGGCCTGTATGCCAGGTCTCGGCTGGGTCTGGAGGAGTATGGGGGGATGGCAGGAGAGCGCAAAGCTCTCCCACACACCCACCTGGCCTGGGCTTAGGTGGGTCTGGAGGGCTCCCAAGAGCATGGTGGAAGTTCTTACAGGGCTGGCTGGGGCTGGCTCTGGAGGGGTGGGGGAGGTCCGGAGAAGGCTGGGAAAAGTCTCCCTTACAGGGCGGGCCTGGCTTGGTCCTGTGGGCACAGGAGAGCACAGAATCTCTCCCACACACTGGCGGGACTTGGGGTTGGGCGGATCTGGGGCAGTCCCGAGAGCCTAGCTTCAGACATTGAGAGAACAGTGGAACAGGTATGTTGAAACAAGGGTATTTTCAGGGGAATTAATGATAATATGTCTTTTGCTGTAATGTAGTTTTTGTTGAAGTACATCACCTGTTTTTATCAATACATGTTTCTGATGCATAATAATTATATATTTATTTTGGGGAGTTGATATCCAGTATATGATATATTGATCTTTTTTATTCCTTTTTCCCTCTTCCCTGTTCCTGCAGCAATGTATACATCCAAATGGTACAGTAGAGGGCGCTCTTTGTATTGAAAAGAGATTACAATCACATGTAATTATGCTAATTACATGTAATTATTAATTACATGTAGTCACATGTAATTAGGTAAAAAAAATAGAAGTGCTTTTGAGCAGGTAAAATGTGACCTTGTTCTTAACCTAGGAGCATTTTACTTTTTTTATTTTATTATTTTTTAAAAATTTTATTTATTTATGTGTGTGTGTGTGTGTGTGTGTGTGGCCAGCTCAGCCCACCAGGGGGCGGGGCTGGCTGGCATGTGGTGCTGGGGGACTGAACCGCGGTCCCTGTGCTTTGCTAAGCTTGTTCTAAGTAGGTGCTTTAGACCACTGAGCCATCTCACCAGCCCCCCTAGGAGCATTTTATATACTGCTTTCCCATTTTGATATACAGTAGTGTGCAATAAAATATTATGTATTTGCCACATCCCAGACTGTCCTCAAATGAAATTACAGCTGAGATGGATATGTGCTGCCCTCAGTGGAGCTGTCATTTGGTGGGTGGCGACAGAACATGAGCAAATACTCAAATGCATATTATGTCAGAAGTGCTGTGAAGGAGTGTGACAGAAGGGGACAGGCATGGTGAGCTCAGGGGTCCTGCTTAAAGTAGACCAGGAAAAGCCCTCCAGCACAGCGCACCTGACAGCTAGAGGGTGAAAGAAGGGTCCACGCAGGGGAAGGTCCTCAGAGAGAAGCCTTTTGGCTTTCATAAGGAATTGTGAGGAAGCCAGTGCAGCTGGGGGGCATGAGAGAGATGGAGAAGGACGGAGATAAAATCAGAAAGGTGGAGGAAGCGCGGATCACACAGAGCTGATAGAACTGTTTTCCCTGAGATTTGTGGATCTGGAGACCATCATGTTAAAGGACATAAGCCAGACTCAGAAAACTAATACACACACACACACACACACACACACACACACACGATTTCTCATATAAGTAATCTAAAAATAATAAAAATATTTTATTTTATTTATTTTTTTTGGTGGAACCCGGGATTGAACTCAGGCCGTTGCACTTGCCAGGCAAGCGCTTATTCTACTGAGCCATCTCCCCGGCCCCATAAAAATATTTTAAAAAGAGAGATGGCATGAAAGGAGGAGGCAGACTGTTACAGAAGTGGAAGGAAATCTGGGGTAAGGGGTGAGAAGGGGAAGAGCTGTAATGGGGGCGATCAAAGTATGTTATATTCACATATGGCTGTGCCAACATGAAGCCTGCGCTATACAACTAATCTAGTTCTTTTAACATGTGGGAGATGAAGGGGGTCAGCGCACAGGAGGACTCCCAGGGAGACATCAGGAGAAGCAACAGAGCCCACGAGAGGCTGCTTTCCTCAGGTGGGCGGCCTCCTTCACTAACAAATAAGACTTCAAGGAAAACAATCCCTGTATGTTCTGACAATTTCGTGTAAATTCCAAGACACTCCTGCGCGTGCTGTGGTGGACGCTTAGCAGACATTTATCACTGGAGTGTGGATGACCTAGAGCAGAGTGTTCAGCCTAGGCTGAACTGGTTTCCCTCAGCCACACGGCCTTCTTTGCCTGTATCTCTCTTCATTGTAAGGACCTCTTCTTCCATTGGCTCTAAAGGACCGTTGGGTTATGCGCTGGCCTAGAATACGTCCCTTGTGCTGCTTAGCTTTCTCCTTGCTGGGGCAAAGCAGCTGGCAGGCCCCATTTGAGGGCTAAAAGGTATATTCTGGCTCACAGTGTTGGAAGATTCAGCCGCTGCTCGGTTGGTTTCGAGGCAGAAACTTCATGGCAGCTGGGCATGGAGGAGGAGAACTACTTGGCTCCTGGTGTACGGAAAGCAGAGAGCAGGGGAGAGCCGAGAGGGGGGCAGGGGCCGGTACGGCTGCAAGGGCTGCCCTCCATGGTTTACATGGACGCGCCCGGAAGTGGGCTTTACTAACCTTCTGGGTGCCGGAAGCCAATCAACTTGACAATCGAGATTTAGCATGCGCCTCTCATCTGAAGATTCTTAGTTTAATCCCATCTGTAGTCTTTTAGCCAGGTAACATTCACAGAATCCAGACAGCTTTGCCACAGTCTGGGGGCATCTGAGGAGGGCTGTATCCCACCTGGGAAGAAAGGTACAGGGCAAAGTGATATTCTGACCGTTGGGATATTGGGTAGAAGTCAGTATCTTGAAAAGCTGATACATGTTTTCCCATTCTCTTCCACCAATTCTGCTTTTAGTCTAAAAGTTGTTCCTAAAACAGAAAATAAAACAGTGGCTGGAGGAGAACACACACAACTTTTTATCTCTTCCCTTGTTCTTATAAAATTGCTGTTCTTGTTCTAATCTGACAATTTTATAAACTCGGGTAAAAAGAAACCCCTCATACTGGGCTCGTAGAAAGCTGGGCCGTCTGCACAAATTACAGGAACTACTGGGAAATCAAAGGCTTGTTTGGCCAACTGTGGAGGCAAAGGGAGCAGGGAGGGAATGTCAGCTGGGTTTAATCAAGCTCAAACTATTTTCAACAACTAACAATCTAATGTAATAAGATAACTTTGAGCTTTGTGGGGGTTTTGAGTGGGAGTTTTCCATTCTTGATTGTAGACGGGCTTTTGATTTCATATGTTTGAAGAGACAGTGAAAACACCTCTAGAATGATAAAGTTTTCAGCAGGTTGCCATTGAAGGTCAGCCCCACAGGCTTCTGGTAGTACATAATATGCAAGAGAGAAATCATTATGCTGAGGTTTTGATCTTCTGCATATAAAAGTGCTTCTGGAAAGGTCGTGCTTTATAAGGCTAGCCATTATTTAACATAAACTTTTTCCGAGGACACCAGGAATGACATCTTCTTAAATAATCCTTGAATAAGCTACTCATTTGAGTCTCCTTTTGATGCTTTGCTTTTGCATTAGAAGCCGGGAGGTCATTGACCACTCACGGAGAAGGATTATGCCAGCTGGCCCTGTAGACTCCACATGACCTCCTTATAGTTCTATGACAACACTCCCGAGGAGAACAGGACCCAGACACAACTCTACAAATACTCTCAAGTGAGCTTCGTAATGATACAGGAGTGAATAGCTAAGTTCCCCAGCACCAAAACTACCACAAGCTCAGGATGTAGGTAGGATGCCCATAGAATAAGGGTTTCCTGATTTTTTAATCAAAGAAAGTTAGCAACAAAACATATAGAAATTATGTCCCATTTTCTAAAGAGAACTGTAGGCATTATATACTTTGTAAAAACATTTCTTTTTCAGAAATTACCAGTTTCATGCATTTCTTGTTTGTTTTTTTTTAATGCATTTTATACTTTAATATTAGCTTTTTAGGTGATTATTAAGTAAGGCCAAAAGGGAAAGGGTGTCATTTCATTGAATTATCCAAGCATAATTTTCTTTTCCCTGGAAGAATAAATTGTTCAAGTTAAGTCTTTGCCTAATCAGATCTTCTCTAGAGCATTCTTGTGATGAAATCAAACAGTCAAAAATAACAGACAGGTGATAGATGCTACTGGACTTCATGAGTTTTGTCCAGAAGTTGTGCGGTAGATTCCAGTAGCAGAGTGCTGTGTGCTGCATGGTGTCCTTCATGGGTCCATCAGCTCAAAGGCCATGGGAAAAAGCCTTGGTCCTATCATGACTACTTGGGCTGAATGTAATAGGTAAATCATGTAACTGACTTTGAATGCCAATTTATATAGTGGCTAAGTGAGCTTTATGACCACCTGATAAGTCCAGTCTTTACTGGTGACTTCGAGGCTGGGAAAACCCAATGCAGCTGCTAGAGGTCAAGAGGAAGCACCAGAACTTCTAGCTTGGGTTAAGCCAAGCAAAAAGAGATGAAAGAGTGTGTGCCTAAGCAGAGTAACATGGGGAGAAAACTCTCTCAGGCTTTCACAGAGAGCACATTGGCCAAGCAATGGCTGTGACTCATCCACATGGCTGCACTGACAAAGGTTCTACAATCTGAGGTACAGGA
>NW_004524591.1:2003159-2005819 GCF_000260255.1 Octodon degus
GGCCAAGGCTTGGGCTAAGGCATTGCTTTCGCAGACCTGGACCAATGGACAGTGCATACGTGGCACCCTATGGTTGGAAGCCCTGAGACTTATAAACTAAGAGCAGGGGCCTTGGGAGAGAGAAGACGGAGAGAAGATGGATGCAAGAGAACAATAAAGAGCTGCGCAGAAAACCAACCAGTGGTCGTGTCGTTCTTGCTGGCAAGGCCGCGCGCGACAAAAGGGGAAACAGCAGGGATCTGAGGAATTCCTATCTTCTCCCTGGGGAGTGAGGGGTGTGTGTTTTGTAGTGTTTCTCCTCCATTCTGGGAAGTGGCGCCGGTTCCATTATGGCCTAGTGGTAAGTATGGAGTCATGGGGCTGCCGAGGGTGGTAAAGATGCAATAGGAAGTTGTACTTCAGGCCCTGTTCGTTTCAGGAATGTTTGTTACTTGGTGTCGAGCAATATGGGTGCTTTGTATCCACTGTGAATGAATCTGACAAGAACTCCAACTTGGGAAAAGCTTGTATGTCAGGCAAGAGACCAATAGAACAAGTAAATATACTGTAAACTATATTAGAAGATAAATTCTGTGGAGGAGGAAATACAGGGAAAGAGGTGAGAGAAGGAAAGGGAGTAGTGTGTAGTAAAATAGGGTGACCAAGGGAGGCCTTGCGGAACAGGTGATATTTATACAAAGAGTCAGCAGAGCTTAGGGAGTGAACCTCATGGTTATTACCCAGCCAGAAAGAGGACCAAGCACATGCACACACGGGCTCAAGGATAAGGAGGTAAGGGAATTCTAGGGGAGTCTCTCCCACTGACGCTACGGGACCAGAGGCAAATTCACCTCAAGCAGAACTGGACTGTTAAACCTGAGCGGTGAGATGACAAAGCTAAAAGCCAGGGACTCAAACAGGGCCATAGTGACAGAGGGGACAGCAGCAGCAGTAGCACAACCCTGTGAAGGAAGGATCTGTGGGCATCTTAGTAATAAACTGAAAGTTGTTGGTGGGACAAGGGGATCCGCAGGGTTTATAAAAGTACCTGTGAAGGACGGCTAAGGCATTGCTTTGATATTACCCCTAAAGGAAATGTGGTTCAAAGAACCAAACAACAACAACAAAAATCAAAAAACAAAAATAAAAAATTATCATTAAGGGGAAGAATATTTTTAAAAAGAATGTTTAGGGTGTTTAAGAAAATTTTAGAGCTCAAATTATATGTAATTCTTCATAGCAGTTCATCTTTGGGATTTGAAACGGAGTTTTATATAGTTCAGTTGATAAAACTTTCTTGATTGCTTTTATATTATTCTTTGAGCCAGTATTTATTTTTAATATGAAACGTTAGACTTCTTTCTTCTCAAACCAAACATTTGTACACAGATAACTAGGGCCTTAAACACACTTTTCCTTGTCACAAACAATATAGAGTACTCACTTGGGGGTAAAATTTGGGACTAGAGTACAAAATATACATTTATGCTTTAGTAAATTCAGAAAAGTCCAGTATTGGCCAGAAATAATCTAGTGATGAGTAGCACACACCAGGAATCTCACATAAGATATTGGGTTATGTTATAAATTTGAGCAAAAACTGGAAACAGGTACTTATGTAAACTATTTTTTTAATGTTACCTATCGTTTGTTTTGTTTTGCAAGATGATCAACTAATTCTCCTCAAAAATATTTCTTTCTTTTTTTTTTTTTTTGCAGAACCAGGGATTTAACTCAGGCCCTTGCGCTTGCCAGGGAAGCACTTATTTCACTGAGCCATCTCCCCGGCCCTCAAAAATATTTCTTGATTGAATAGGTTATTCATATGGATGGAATTCATGTCAAAAAAATAGTATTAGTATAGTACAGTGTTAGTATAGTATTAGTATTATTATTTGATGATAATTATTTGATAATTATTTGTGTATGTTATATAGAGAACTGAAATGTATAATTTAAAGAGTGTATTTTGAAAACTTTTTCCTCTTGCTCTGTGTTTTTAAGATTGATGTTAGATATTTTAAATATTTGTTATGTGATAAACATATTTCCTAAAATAATTTTGTGTTTTAAATACAAGTCATCTTTATTGTGCTACCTGAAATATTAATGATGAAATACATTGATACTGAGAGAAGAAAAGTGAAAGATTGCATTCACATTTAATTATGCATATCTAGAGACATCCCATTAAAACATATAACCATGAAAATGAAGCCATGATAATTATGGAAGAAAAGCAGGAATTACATCGGACTCAGAAAATCACTTCCAGTGAGTGATGGAATAAAATTAGCAAAGATCTGGAAAACCTGAATAACACTCTCAACCAGCTTAACCTAATTGACACTTACAGAACACCTACTAATAACCCAAACATATATATTTGGTTGTTAAGAGACCTTTAACTATTCATCCAGGCAAAATATTCTTGGCTAAAGAGCAACTGCAAACAAATTTAAAGCATGAAACTATATAAACTATAGTCTCTAATCACAGTGGACTTAATGGAGAAATGAATAGCAGAGACATATGTGACAAAACCCAAGTATTTGGGTAAAAGGGGAAATTACAAGAGCAGTGAGAAATATTTTAATCTCAAAGAGAATTAAAATGTAGCCTATCAAATCAGTATGGAGACTCCTTAGAAAAGTTGGTCTGGAAATCCCCTTTAAACCAGC
>NW_004524591.1:2016871-2030997 GCF_000260255.1 Octodon degus
GTTTGTAAATAGGAATCTCAAGTCCGCATCTTGTACAGCAATTAACCACTAAGAAGAATATATGCAGTGTATTATTTGTTGAAACTGTACTTCCAATTTGATTTGAAACTGTCTCATTGCTATCTGTTTATCAATACAATTTTGAAAAAAATAAATGATCTAAAAAAAAAAAAAGAGACAAAAGAGGTTCATAAGAGCATAGAGCAGCCTCAGAACAAATAGGATAGGGTGAGGCCCCAAACTGAACAAAACCAAAGTGAATAGACATGTTAAAAAGTAGATAGGCTTGGGGGACCTTGTAGCTTAGTGGTGTTCTAAACAAAAACTAGTTTAAATTGATTGGTATTGTGGTGCTGATAAAGTGTAAATATTTATAGAACAAGAACCCTGGGTTGAAAAAAATATTTTATATGTAATTTATGAGCTAAAAATATTGTTTCTAAATATGTATGCAATGTGCTCCAAGGCAATATGAAAAAAGGATAGAGGGAATACAAAAATACATGAATGCAAGCAGGTGCAAGTAATCCCCTTACTTGGAGAGAGAGAGAGAGAGAGAGAGAGAGAGAGAGAGAGAGAGAGAGAGAGAACACAAGCACTGGAGATATAGCTTAGTGGAGAAGCTCTGGGTTCAATCTCTGGTACCACAAAAATAAAATAAAAATATATGATCTCCGATACATATATAGGTGATAGCTATTTTTGCTAAATGGTTTCCACTTTCTTTTCTTCTCTTTTCCTTTTCATAGTAGAAAGCCTGCCTACCCATCTTAATGGATCCCATTCTCTGCACCCTTAGAAGTTAAGGTGAGCTTATCTGACTAAATTCTGGCCCAATGCATTAGGGCAGAGCCCTTGTTATAGCCATAACAAAGAGCACACAGCACACATCTGTAACCCCATTTACTCAGGAAGCTGAGGCGGGAGGATCTTGAGTTCAAGGCTAGTCTGGGAGAATTAATGAGTCCTTGTCTCAAGATAAAAAATGAAAAGGAGTGGGCAGCTCAGTGGTAGAGCACTTGCTTAGGCTGTTAGGCTCTGGATTCGATCCCTAGTAGCACGCCCACATGAAGTGGGTTATGTCCTTTCCACGGTTCCAGTGCAGCTACTCTGTGTTTAATGGCACACCCGTAATCAACTGTCCAGACTTACTGCTGAGGCACAGATTGGATTTATAACTTATGACTTGGATTTATAACTCATCCCTTTCTTATTGCACAGTTCTGCACATCCTGTTGATAGAATTTCACTGACTTTTGGTACAGTGTACCTTGTTTAGACAGTGCTATTGTTATTGCTGATTGCGTAGTATAGTACTATAGTTTTATGTTGTGTCATACATTACTGTACTCTATGTGAGAATTATGCAAATAAGGGTAAAGTCATCAAACTGGAATTTTCTTTGACCATTCTTAGTTCTAGTTGTGATTTGTCCACTATCATTTAGCAACTGATTCATTTAATGACCTAAATGTAGGACAGGACTAGAATTCATCATGAGACCTCGAATTCAGAGACAGAAGCCACATGTAGCAGGTGCTAGAACTTCTGCCCCCTTTTATAACTTTATCTTCTTATTTTAAGGCTACTAGGTAGAAAGAACATTCTATGGTATTTGAACCACTGTATTTTAAAGCTTTTAAAAAGAGCAAATTAGCCTATAACAGTAAAAAAGTAGAATCAAAAGTGGAGTTTAATTGGGAAAATATTTTCACCCTGTTTTAATGTTAGATTTGGCAAGAATTTATAAATAAATCCTGGAGGCTAGAGTCAGCAACTCTTTTCATGGTAAAAACATTAAGGGAAAGTTCCCAGCGGTAACTAAGAAGGCAGATTTTGTGTCTACTGAGACTGCTGGTGGAAAGGGTTAGGGACGTTCAGGATGCTAATGCACATGGGCTCCTGACTACTTTCAGCAGTGGGCTCTGACACAGGGAGGAAGCCTGGTGAAAATTAGTGAGTTAAAGGCTCAGATGAGAGAAGTACAGTTCCTCTCTGTTCTCAGCAAATGCCATGCAATGTAAATTGACAGAGGGATTAGTAACTTGGAAAAGTCATTTGTTTCAGTAAATAAAATGATAGTAGAGTCCTCACTTTAGACCTTGGCCAAGGGGCTTTTCTTTAAGTGTTCTCAATCATAGTGGAGCCAGTCTAGAGACATTAAAGATATTCTTTTCACACCCAGTGAAGTTCATAGTCATTCAGAAGACAGAGTTCTGGTAGCATTTCCAGGGCTGATCCAGATAAACTCTTTAATTTCCTTTCTTTCATATTGCCAAAGAATTTGAAGACCAACTTTAGAAAGTGTTGTGATTGATCATTAAAAGCAACTCTGAGATCTTAATCTTGGACCAGGAAAGCTGAGAAATTTGTGTTATACTCAGCTCAAAATATAGGCTTCCTCGTCTATTACCACATTTGAAAAGCAGAAGGCATCTGTCTTCTCACACGTACTACTGATGAGTCCCAGGGGATTATGGGCAGGGAAATAGTTCCCAAAGGGCAAAGCCAGGGAATCAGAAATCGCAGGGAATAGTCCTAAGGAGCAGAGCCATGCACACACAGTGACGTACCCCACTATTGCAGAGGAAGACTGGAATTTCTGCCCAGCCAGATTTCAGCTTTCCTTGAGAAATGGTCTGGGTTTCCCTGTGCCTCCTTCCCCAAGTAATAGATTTATCACAGACAGTTCATACATAGGAATAAAAATGACCAATAAATCATGAAAAGATTCTCTAAGATGCTTACTAAATAAGTTCATAATAAAATGGAAGAATCTTATTTTTGTCTATTACCAGGTTAGCAAATGTCGAAAGACTAAAATGTTAGTAGTCACTGAAGTGTAGGGCCCCTGGTTCAGAGTGCACTGTTGATGAGTGTACAGAATGGTCAAATACTTTGATCTGAAGCACAGTCCTACTTGGTTAAATAGGGGCATAACTATATATTTGTTGCACATAGGTACTAACCCCAAAACCAAAGACACTGGCTGAGTACTTGTGCAGTATAGGGAGTGTCTGGTGTTCCCAGAAAGCTAACATGCTGGTGACTTTTCAAAATGGCATTTTGGCTTATTTGTATAATGTGCAATCAAAGGGAAGAAACGCAGAAATTCCCAGGAAGCCTGCTGCCAGCAGAGGCCAGCCTTGGATCTTCTCTCTGATTCCAAAAGCACACACTCCATTAGAAGGAAGTCCTGAAGTTACTTCTGCTGTGCAGAATTATTCAGAGATGAACTGTATTTACTCAAATTCAGTCTTTAGTGTTCTCATTTCCTGTCTCAAGTAATCAGTTTTCCCCTTTTTCTCTTCTTTTAAAATCTTTTTAAAAAACAGATGAAATGAAAACAAAGCTTTGTAAATAGGGAGGGGGAAGATGAGTTGAAGGGAGAAGAGGGGCTTGGGAAAAATAAGGAAATCAAAATATATTGCATACAGGTACAAATTATTCATGATCAATATGATCATTAGTATATCTAAAATGTACCAATGAACTTATGTAAGAATAATGTTTCCCATCATCTATTTCTAATAGATTTGTCAAAGCGACTTGCCTCATTATTGTGTTTTCATTAGAAGTTTACTATAAATTAAAATATTAATCTCATCACTGAGTCAGTTCAGTGGTTCTCGTAGAAGTCATTCTCCAGAGCTACACACTGTGCAATATATTACATACTTCCTTGTCCACGGGGATGCCAGTGCCAGACCCCCAACGTGTGATGGAGACTGGATCGAGTATAGAGTCCTGCTTGTGCTAGGTATACTCTTCCTACGTGTCAGGCAGCGTTGCCACAGGGTTAATCGGTCCTGCAGAGTTTTATGCCCTTGTGCTTCCTAGCATCTCTGTTACTACACTTTAGGGATGTTAGGGCTTTTGTGAGATAAGGATGGTTTGCACAAAAGCATAGTTAAGCCTCAAAGGCCAACCTGATAAACAAGATCGGGACTAAGGGACCAAGGGGGTAGGTAGTGCGTGTGGTGTGGATGAACTGGAGAAAGTGGTGATTCATCCTCGTGTAACAGAGAGGGACAGTGTGGGATTTCATCACACTCTGAACAACTGGGTGTAATTTAAAGCTTATGAATTGTTTATCTCTGGAATTTTCATTTAATATTTCTGGGCTGTAGCTGACCAGGGATAAATGATATAGCAAAAAGCAAAACCGTGGAAAAGGGGGAGACAGTAAATTTAGACTTATTTTGTACTCACAGAAAAAACTCTTAATATTTACTTTGGAATAAGGGTTTTTTTTTTTTTTTTTTTTTTTCTGCTCTAAATGCCCTCAGGGGTGGTTTGGCTGGCTGGAGTGTTGTGGGGATCGAACTACAGCAACCTGAGGCTGACAGCTTTGTGGAAGCAGCCACTTAAACAACTGAGCTAAGGCCAGGCCCCCCTGAGCTAAGGCCAGGCCCCCCTGAGCTAAGGCCAGGCCCCCTGAATATTTACTTTGGACCTAGTTCACTTGAACTGTGCTTGAATCTAAAAGGCTAAAAATGTGTGTGTAGAGTGACCATTCATTCCAATTTGTTCTTGTCCCCAGGTAAGACAGAAAACTCAAGGAAGAACTATGGGGCTTAAAAGTGCAATTCACAGAGAATGATACAAAATTAGCCATTATGCCTGTAGGAAGTGGCTGGACTTTCATGGGTGCTGAGGAATGGTAATCACAGATGGAACTTGGTAAATACCAAGTAAAAATACCAGAGAGGAGGTCTTGCTGTTGAGGTCCAACCACTGCGGGCGAAAGTGTAAATGGTTAAAATGGCTTTGAAACCTGTCAGTTTCTACTACCACGAACCTACACACATTCTATGACCAAAATGCCACCTCTTTAGCATGCATACTGTGCACTAAAGGGTATAATATAAAAATTTAAGTGACTTCTATGGACAAAGAAAGATACCACTTAGCAATTTCCTTATGTAATGCAATGAATGGACGACAAATAAGAGGTGTTATACAAACAACAAATTGTTATTTGCAACTTGTGTTGTTTTTTGTATTTCATATTGACATGAAAAGCAACCACATTTTTAATGTCAGTACCCTATTAAGATGATATTGTTCTTATATAATTACCATGATATTTTCATGTGCTTTATCACTTTTCTATGTTTTTAGAATGATTTTTGATATATTTTTCCCTTCATGCAGGAGTAAGAATTCAGTAGTGAGCTGGGGAGATAGCTCCAGAATAAGTGTTTGTCTGGCAAGTGCAGCATCCTGAGTTCAATCCCCAGTACCGGAAAAAAAAAAGTTCAATAGTCATGTTTTCTACTAACTATCAAAAATGGTTTTTAAAATTTGGTTAACATATTGGTCCATCTTAAGGAGCTTATTTTTGATATTATAATAAAATGATGGATTTACTAAAAATGCTCAATCATACATGTTTTTCATTATTTATATACTGATTGCAATCAACACTGAATTAAAGTATTGTTACAAATTCACTGTGAGTTGATGTAAGGTATTATAATTCATGAATTCAAACTAATGTTGATCTAAATCATTCTGGGTAATGCCAATTCCTAGTAGATAAGAATTAGCTAATTTCAGTTTTCCTAATTACCTACCTTGTCATTAGCTTGGAATCTTTGGCTGGAGTGTGTGTGGCCAGGTCTGCCTGCAAGGGAGCTGAAGCCTGAGCTGGAATAGGAATGAGAATGATGGACGTGATCTCTTACCTCCTTGCAGTGCTCAGAAGAAGAGGTAAGTATGCCAGCGGTTCTTTGGGGCACTGACTCCTCAAGGCTGTGGAGGTGAAATTCCTCTAAACCCCTTCCCTTTCCAATGAACTGGAAATTGGAGCTGAGAAGGAACACAATACCATCTGGGAAATAATCTCATTTCACACTGTGGGATTTTACTATGCATATTGGAGTTTGCACTGGACAGAGTTCAGAAGAGGAGGTGAAACAAGGAAGGGAGGCAACTGAAGCAAGGTTGATTATCTCTATTATTATTTTACTTTTTTCTGTACTGGGGATAGAACTCAGGACCCCGCACTTGTCAGGCAGGTGCTTATGCTGCCGAGCTCTCTATTATTTTGAAGGAGTCAAGTATGGGGAGAGTGAAAGCTAAGGCCGAAACTCACTTGCACAGTCTCAGCCTATGGCGGGGCCTGTCCCTGACACTGCCTGTGGGAAGGAGTCCTGGGCAGAGTCTATCTGTCCTATCATTTTTTTACATGCAGAAAGAATAAGCAGTATCAGTGAGCTGGCAAACTCTTGGAACACTACAAGCAGAAATTGTCATTGCTATAGAACATGCGCTGTCTGTATGGAACTGTTGTCTTTTGTAATTCAGGAGGCAATGACACCATTGTATATGTTTTTGAAAACACATTTTATCACCCATTTTGTTTATGGATTGAATTCATTTGTCTGTGGGTGATAAGACAAACTTGGCTGCATTTGAAAACCATCTTTAAAAAACTGAAAACCAGACTTAGTGGGGAGGAGCATGCCTATATCCCAGCTAACTGGGAAGGCAGGCAGGAGGATGACACATTGGAGGGCAGCCTGGGAAACTGAGTAAGACCTTGTCTCAAAGTGTATGTATTAAAAAGCAGTGTGGGGGTAGCCCAGTTGCAGAGTGCTTGACCACCAAGTATGAAGCCGTTGGTTCAATTCCCAATACCACCAAAACCAAGCAAACATTTTTATATATAATATAAAAATGGTGTCATTTTTATATTATGTAATCCACTTCATATTGCATTAACAAAATATCTGAGGTTGGAAACGTATAGAAAAAAGATTTATTTGTTTACAGTACACAGTTCTGGAAGTTTAGAGCATGACACCAGTATGCGCTCAGTCCTGGTGAGGGCCTCATGGTAGATAACGTCTCAGTCGGGGGACAGTGCAGGAATGATAAACCGTGATGCGGAAGACACAAGCAGCAAAAGGCAGGCTACCTTCCTTCCTTTTATAACAATCCATTCTCGTGAGAACTAACCCGCTGAGATATGAGCACTAATCCCTGCCAAGGGCAGGGCTTCCACGACCTAATTACCACCAGGCTTGTGTTTTCATGTTTCCACCCCTTGGCACCACCATTTGTGGGCCAAGTATGCAGCACATGAGTCTCTGAAGGACAAACCAGAACTGAACTATACATATACTAACACAAATTTCACTCAAAGATAGTTTTGTAAGGATTTCTAAACTGTATGATAAAGTAAAATAAGAAAATAAAGTACACATTAACATTGACTCAAGTTTCCCTATATAATGATGCACAGAGTAAAGGCATAGATGGATATATCATTCTTCCCATGTTACCTTCCCTAATGTAGTCCAGATTGCAGCCCCCAGACTAGTAAAAACTGACTGATCAGGTAGATTAGCTCTAGAGCCTGTTCTCCTAGTCTCTGTGCCCTTGTCATAATTCCAGTATCTCTGAGTTTATAATATTGCTCCTACCTCATAATAATAATCCCTTCTCCTCAGACCTGCACTAGAATTTGGTGCAGCTTTTCCAGTGTGAAAACACAGGGTGTGGTTCCAGGTGGGAGCTGAGGGATTGGAATGGGCTCTCACAACATGACGGTTTTGATCTGCCAGGACTCAACCTGTGTCAGGGTCCCCCTCCCGGTCAATGGCATGAGAGGAGGGGAATTATTTGGGTACCTTGAAAAATCTTCAGCACATCAGCAGTAGACTCTCTATGTTTTAATTTTTCAGAGGTTAGGAAGCTTGAGACTTATGCCACTTCAACATGAAAAATGTCCTTGAAATTTTCCAAAAAAGGAGACTAAAGTGATGAAGGAAGCCAGTTCAGCATCATGTAGAGTTTGTGGATTATTTTTCCTGTTTTCTCCCTCCATCCTTTCATTTCTCTTTTCTTCCTTGCCTTTCTCTTTTAATGATTTAATTTACTATTTGGCAACTACTATTTACATGGTAATTTATTTTTCCAGGCATTTAAAAATATTTCCTAAGTTTCTGATACATGAAATACAAATATTAGGTAGATTGTATTAGTCTTATGGAAATCAGAGAGCTGCTTTTTATTATCTTTGAGAAGAAAGTCTCTCAATGTAATGCAATGCACAAAGTGATTTCTTGTGAAGTACTCTTCTTTGTTTGGGAGCAGACTTGCCAGCAAAACCTAGGAAACTTTTTAGACATAATCTGAAATCATTGTGCCTTAATGGTACTTAAAGAATGACTTAAAAGTTTGACTTAGAACGGAGGCTTGGGCCGGGGAGAGAGCGAAGGAGGCTGGCTGAGGAGCGTGGACCGGCCAGAGCTCTGGAGGCGAGAAGCGGTGGCCTGAAGCCTGGGGCGTGAGCGGTCACCATGGACTGGTGCAAAGGGTGAATTGTACAATCAGAGGCTGTGAATTTCAAAGGCAGTCCAATGAAAGTAATAGTGGCAACTTTAAAAATGTCTGTACAGCTAATGGTTTCCCATGGGAGTTTTGGAATTATACCACCTGTGGTCTTAAGCTTGAGGTGTGGCTTGGAGTTTGTACATATTAGTGGACAGAACTTTGTAGGTGTGTCATTTTTATATGCTGTATTAACCTTTTTCCATTTACTTAAATTGTTTGGTTCCCAATTTGGACTTGAAAAGCATGCTTGGTTCTAGAATTACTCTTTTGTAGAGTTTTGTTCCAGAACTTTCCTGAGTCAGATTCTTTCATAAGTCTGACAAAAATCTGTCACTTTTGATACTAATATGTGTTGTAATGCATAAGAAAGCCAAACATACATACAGAAATATTGTAGGCAAATTATTTTTAGTTTTATAGTTACCTTAAAATGGTGGTATTGGTACAGTACAACAGCTGGCAAGGACCTTCCCTGGGAATGCCCTAAAGACAGTGGTGAACACGAGAGAGTCTGCCAGCAAGATGAAGGGGCTACACCAGCAGCCTGAAGGATCTGCACTGGAGCCAAAAAGCAACAAAGGAAGAGCTCTGCAGAGAACTGCAGCCATCATCAGCCATGGCACCTGAGCACCTCCTGTGATAACAGCTGAGTTCATATCAGGAAAGCCAGCATGACAAGCTTCTCCAGGAGCATCAGCAGTGCACCATCGTCCCCTCCAGGTCTCCTTTCATGCTGCTGGCAACAGTGCTCAGTGATGATGGTGATTTTGATCATGATCATGAGGATACTGAAGAGAAAGCTCCAAGGAAGAAAATGCCAATTCTTGAATACCAAAAAAATGACTACAGCAAAACTGAAAAGAGATTGTGGAAGATTATTCCAAGAAGTCTGGACAGAGTCATTTTGGAGTTGAATACAATGAGAAAGTGTTGTGTATTCTATGTAATAAAAGTATTGTGTGTTACAAAAAAAAAAAAAGTTTGACTTATTTCACTATGCCTTCAAATTCTTACTTTACAACTTTCCAAGAGCTCACTGAAAATTTATATACTTCACTCAAATGATACTATGTCTTGGTATTTTGTATAATTTGTAATGTGAAGCTTTGACATTTTAAAAATATTTATTTATTTATTTATTTTTGTGGTACTGGGGATTGAACTGAGGACCCTGTGCTTGCCAGGCAAGTGCTTATTCTACTGAGCTATCTCCCTGGCCCCAAAATATTTAAAGATATGACTTTTCCCCCAAGCATATTTATGTATGGTTGTCACACTTATAATGAAATTAGCCAATATAAATTCTTTCTGAATCTTAATCTTTAATTTGAATCTGGATTTTTATGTAATTTTCATGATGCGCTAATTCATAAATAATTGAACCCCAGGTCTAGTCAAGAATGAGGATTCCTTTGTTAAATCACCTGTACATGTTGTAAGAGAATTGATTAGCAAAGAACTACAGAATTCTGTACAGAGAAAAAAAATCAGACCTGATGCGATGCTCCCAGGAGGCACTAAGATGGCGATTGAGACTGGGCGTGGAGGCGTGCACCTGTAATCCCAGTGCTTGGGAGGCTAAAAACGGGAGGATCACTACGAGTCTGATCTGCGTAGTGAGACCCTGTAGACACTGTACTAAATACATAAAAATAAATAAATAAATAAATAAATAAATAAATCAGACCTGAGACTCACCAAGGAGCCAGCTTGCTGTACAATGTGAAAATCACTGGACAATTTCTAAGCCAAGTTTTGTCAGGATGTACCACAGCTGCTGGCTATATGCATAGTGACATTCTGTCAATGGTCCTGCATATAGTTCATCTTTTGGCACAGTACATTACCAAACATCATTCTTTAATCCTTTTTAGCCCCCTTCTTTCTTACTTTTGACATATTTCATTGATTGCATTTTTCTTGTGTAAAAGCCCTTTTATATTGCAGCTACTGTTGGAGCTTGAGCTCTCTGGACAGAGACTCTGGTGTGGGATTTCACCAGATGGTGAATTCCTGACAGGGAGGCTTGGTGAACGCAATCTCTTTCCAGAGGTTAGGGGTCAGGAGGCTGTAGGTCTTGGAGATGGCATCAAAGGTGGCCCTAGCAAAATTGCCCAAAGTAGCAGTGCAGCCCCTGGTGGAGGCAGAGCAGTCATCAATACCAGTCATCAGCTGCAGCTTCTTGGGCACAAGGGCTGAGACAATGCTGGTGCCTGGAGGCAGGGATCAAATGCATCAACACAGAGTCACAGCGGCCATCACCTTACAAGGAACAGTGTAGGGCTTGCCGATCTTGCTCCCCCAGTAGCCTCTCCATGGGGGACAATGTGGAGCTTGGCCAGGATCCTGGCACTGAGAATGGCAGTGGCTACTTCCTCGGAACACTTTACACCTGGGCCAACATGGCGACAAATGCCTTGACCATGGTCTGCTGCCAGCACGAGTTTCCTTCTGCACAGGCATGATCTTCAGAGCTTCGTCCTTGGGGGATGTGCCCAGGAGAGTCAATCATCTTGGATTCCTTGACTAGTAAGAAGAGATAAACGTCCTCCAGGGACTTGATCTTCATGTCCTTGACCAGCTGGACCAGTGTGGTATCAGGAATCCTCTCTCTGTCCTTGGTCTTATTGCCACGAGCCCTGTAGCCTGGGCCCCCCCGCGGAGCCTCCGTGGAAGCCTCTGTGGCCTCCCATGCCTGGGCCTGGGACTTCTCGTTGAACCGGTGTCACCCACCAAACCCTTTTTTAAACTTTCTTTGAAATGAATTACCTACCAAATGAAAACACATGATTCTTATGCTCCTAAAAAGAACTCTTTAAAGGCATCCTGTTGTTTTGTGAAGTCATAGATATGTAACTCGACACAGCTAGTATATGCTAATTATTTCATTGAGAATACATTAATCTTCAGATGACCAGATATTTTAATCTGAAAACTCAACTGAAGCCTGATGATCTTTTCCTTTTGAAGTGAAAAGCTCATGCATTCAGTCAAAATATCAGTTCTTCTACACACAACATACTTAGTAGTCTACATATTGATCCTAAAGAGTTAGGTTATTGGAATTTTTAAAAAATTTCTTACATATTTGGTACAGGGTCTTGCTATGAAGCTCAGACTCATAGTGATCCTCCTGTCTCAGCCTCTTCAGCACCAGAATTATAGGAGTGCACCACGACGCCCAGTTTCAGTGGCCGGCTAAGTGTGCCTGGGGGCAGGGCTGGCATGGCCCATAGTGCCAGCGATGGAACCCGGTTCCCTGTGCTTGCCTAAGCAGGTGTTTAGTCCACTGAGCCATCTTACTGGCCCTATTTCTATAATTGTGCTAGATTTAAACATCCCTTTACATGTGCAAGTGTGTTTTATAAAAAGAAATATGGACTATAAGCATATATTAATTAGGCTTGAGATTACTATTGCTTTTTTAAAAAACTAGGTAATTGGTAATTTGAACTAGTTACAGAATTATATATCAAAATCAATTTTAGAACTTTTTAATTGTAGTATGTACTGGGGATTGAAGCAGGACCTTGTGCATGCTAGGCAAGCACTGTAAAACTAAGTTACATGTCCAACATGTTTTATAAATTATATTTTGAAACAGGCTGGCTTCCCATATGTAATGTTCCTGCCTCAGCTTCTCTGGTGGCTAGGATTACAGGTGTGCCCCTCCATGCCCTCTTCATTTATTCTAACATCCTAAAAAGAAACTTATCCATTAGCAGTGTCTCTGATTTTCCCTCAGTCCACTTCTCTTTTCACCTCTGGGTAGCTACGACTCTATTTTCTGGCTCAAGCTGGGTGTTTAGGTCAGTGGTAGAGTGCTTATCTAGTTCTTGTTCGATTCAGGGCCTCTGTGAATTTTCTTTTACTGAACATTTCATGGAGCTGGATCATTACCAGATTTAATGCTGTGTGAGTGCATTATTGAGGTTGGCACGATGCTTTCCATGTTCATGTCATAGCATGCGCTGCCCTCTTAGCTTTTTACTGTTAATATTCCTTGCGTGAGTGTCCACATTTTGTTCATCCACTTGTCAGTTTTTGGACACCTGGTTTCCCCCTGCTTTCTGGCTAGTATAAGTAATGTGCTATCAGCATTCACATGCAAATTGTGAGTGGACGGATGTTTTTATTTCTCTGGAGCATGTACTTTAGAGTAAAATTGCTGAATTACGTGGTAAATTCATGTTTAAACTTTTGAACAAGTGCCAGTGTTCCAAGGTGGCCACACCATTTTATATTCTCGTTAGCAGTAGCATATGATTTTTAAATTTCAAAATAGTTGTACAATCTTAGAATTTATGAAAATGGAATTTCTATGTTTAATAATATGCCTTTATATTTGAATAAAATATAAACAAATGAGATTACTTGCTTGTTTGGAAAAATAGTTTAGAATTCAAAATTTAAGCAGTAATTAGTTTTTAGAAGCCTGGTTTTAATATGTATTCTTCATATACAGAAACTGTTTTACTACATATATAAAATTACAACTTAAATATATTTATAAAAAGATACAATTGGAACAAACCATTCATTTCTGTGTTATGTGTTAATCTACCCACCTGTCACCTTCAGGTAATTAATGGGAAGCCCACTTAGTAACAGAACACAGAAAATATTAGCAGTAACTATCACTGATAATTTCAATCTTTAATAAAATTCATGAAATTCTTAATATTTTCTGGATGTACTTATCACCTATATATGGACATAAAATGAAAAAATAATTAAAAATTTTCTTAGATATACAAAATATCAAATTATTTATTTTTGAAGAGGAAAAAACAATAAAAATGATACAAAATTTCAAAACGAGATAGTAGGAGAGTAACAATATTAATACACTCAGTATTATCTTTAAATAGTTGTTCAGAATACAAGATATAGAATAAAAAAGTGATGAAATAACATAAGCTATCTTGTTTGTAGATATATATTTCTTTTATTTCCCTTCTTTTCTCTTTTCCCCATCCCAGTTGTTCTTTTGAACAGTTTTTCCCATTTCAAAATACTTACTGTGCAATTTGAATCTTACTCTTTCAGCTTCTGATATTAGGGAGACAGTACAATGTTTACACATGTGAGTCTGATTTATTTCACTGTGTATGGTCTCTAGTTGCATCCAGTTACCAATAGAAGCTTCAAGTTTATCCTTCTTTATAGCTGAGTAGTACTTCATTGTGTAAAAATATCACTTCTTTTTTATCCATTCCTCAGTTGATAGGCATTTAGGTTGCTTCCAAGATTTAGTGATGACAAATTGTACTGCTATAAACAGGGGTGCACATATGTTGCTGTGGTATGATGTTTGTAATTCCTCTAGAAAAATACCCAGGAGGAGAATAGCTGGGTTGAATGGTACATCTAATTCTAGTGTTTTAACGAATCTCACACTGATTTCCATAGTGGTTGTCTGAGTCTACACTCCCACCAACAATGGAGAAGGGTTCCTTTTCCCCCACATCCTTAACAACTTTTTTTATTGGTTGATTTCCATAATGGTTGCACCACTCTACATTCCCACCAGCAGTGGAGAAGGGTTCCTTTTTCCCCACAGCCTCTCCAACATTTGTTGTTGGGCGATTTCTTAATGATAGCCATTCTTTCTGGGTGAGATGATATCTCAATGTTGTTTTAATTTGCATTTCGCAGATGGCTAGTGATGTGGAACATTTTTTCATATATTTATTCGCTTCTTTAATTTCATCCTCTGAGAAGCATGTGTTCATCTCGAATGCCCATTTCTGGATTGGGTCTTTAAATTTTGGGGCCCT
>NW_004524591.1:2053618-2055016 GCF_000260255.1 Octodon degus
AAAATTAAATGTTTCAAAACAATTGAACTAAGAAAAAGTTTTCATGATAGCAAAGAAGTACTAAGAGTAAAATATAAGATAAATACTGGAATGGCACATAAATGACCAGCACTTCTAACAGTTTGAGGATAGGATATTGCACAAAGTTCTAGTGTGTTATGGACATGCATAATGACCGTGACAGTTACTTCTAACCAGAAGTCTTACCAAGTGTCTTAGCTAGTCTCTGTTCTGCCCTGGCCCCTTCTTTATGAGCACAGCTCTGGGGTTGGCAGTCTTTATAAACAGGAAAAATAGTAGATGACTATCCATTCTGTGACTAGTATGGCCCACCTCACATGCCTGGGGTATAAGATCACAACTCTTATTTTTTCAAAATTAGCCACATCATTAAATACTGACTAGGTGTTATGATCTGTGTCTGTGTATCTCCCCAAAGCCTCATGTGGTCATGGTGTGTGTGTATGTGACTTTTCAGAGGCAGCTGAATCTAGAGTTTGTGATTGATTTGTGGTTCAATGCTGAGATTAAGGGTGTGTTACACCCACCCTGGGTCAGGTAGTCTGCATATAAATTAAGTTTAGAAAGAGGCTTGTTCCCCTTCCTCTCTTGTTTTTGGTATCTTCTGCTGCCATAAGTGGCTGTCCCTCTGCCATGCCATCCTGCCTTAGAGTCACCTGGTTATAGACTGAAACCTCTACAGACTGTGAGCTGAAGAAACCTTTCCTTCTTTAGCTTTGTCAGTCTTCCAGCAACATCTCTCTCCACTGCTTTGGCCTGTGCCACAGCACCAATGTTCCAAGCATGTCTTACTGAAGCACTGCACAATCGATAAAGACCTCTGTGGAGACTGTAGCAATTTGAACACAAGGAATGAGTGGAGTCTACATTCTCAGAAAATCCATCATGATAGAATGACAGTGTGATGCAGGATTTCTGGAATTACCTACCAAAGGTACTAGAACAAGGACTTTCTTCTACCTCTGTCTAAACTAAGTTCAGATCACCAACCCACATCATTCTTCTCTTATGGAAGATTCCTATTGGGTGCATTTTTCTGCTGTAGATCTTCCCTGAGACCGACACAGCCTAGAAGAAAAATTCTAATAGATCAATTCTTTAAAAATCCATTTTCTATTCAGGTGGTTTAGTAGCTGTAGAGATCAAGTCTTTCTAGGCAATACGGATCATAGAGTCTAGTGGCCAAATCAGATATGACAATGATGAATTGCAGAGTGACTAGTGCTTATAGGAGAGGTGATACCATGAAATAAAAGCGGCACCAAATGTGGTGGCACGTTTCTGAAATCCCAGCTCTTGGGAGGCTGAACACAGGTGGATTACTATGAGTCCGATCTATGTAGTGAGACCCTGTAGATCCTGTCCTAAAATACCAAA
>NW_004524591.1:2061726-2077989 GCF_000260255.1 Octodon degus
TTTTTTTTTTTTTTTTTGCGGAACTGGGGATTGAACTCAGGACCTTGTGCTTGCCAGGCAAGCACTTATTCTGCTGAGCTATCTCCCTGGCCCCGGCAATCCTAATCTTATAGTAAATTTAATAAATAATTTGATAAAATATGCAATTTGAGGTTTCTAGCTAATTTCTAAAATTTCATTAATTCTTTTGGAAACTGTGTTGGGGTGAATCTGCACCTTCTTATACTATTCTCAACAGCACTGGTAATAGAGGTCTCGAGGAAAGCCAGGACATTCCAATTCATATTAAAAATACATTGAGAGTCCACCATATGAATTCTTCCAAATTGCAATCTAATGCGGCATTTACCATAAAAATGTATTTTTAAAATTGATGTTTCCCCATGTTATGGCTTGTGTCCAGTTGTCTCTCCAAAGCCTCATGAAGTCATGGGGCCGGGACTTCTAGAGTCCGAGATTAACTCATGATCCACTGGGATTATGTGTTTTAGTACTGCTAGTATTACAGGTGTGAGTGCTGCACCCAGCCTGGGGCAGATAGCCTTAATATAACTGAGACAGAGAGACAGACTTCTCCGTTGCCCTTGTTGGTGCCATTCCTCTATTTTGCTATCTTCCATGTGCCACTCTGCCTTGGAGCCACTTGACTATGGACTGAAACCTGCAGAAACTGTAAGCTAAATAAACCTTTCCTTCATTTTGGATGTCAGGTATTTGTCCCAGCAAGGAGAGCAGAGTAACCCAGACAACACAGAATTTAAGTCTATACTTCACTTCTATAGTGTCAGGAACAGCCTGAAACTAGCAAGGGTTGCTCCCATTTTCTAAATAAGATTTGCAAGACAGTTTTGCTCGGTAGCCGCCCGAGAAGACACTGATATTCCACAAAAGCAGACTGTTTGCTAACCGTCTTTATCCCAAGCAGGCAGAACAGGGCCTACGGACTCGTCAGCCAGTAACTGTGAATTTATGGATTGAGAGCACAATTACATCCGGAACCAGCCAATGGAAAGCACTATGCGTTTAACGACTGGTGGACAGGTTATCAGTTCCACACCACCAGTCATTCTGGGGGGCCATTAGAAACACCCTTTAACCCCTTCTCGTCGGCAAAACTGGAGTCGTTTTACCCAACTACCCCTCGGGCAAGGCGCTGGGATCGCGAGGAGGGACGCGTTCCTTTGCCTCTGCCAAGGCAAGGGGCGCCCTCCGCCTGCCAACCGAGGCGGGGGCAGCTCCCCCGACCTCCGCGTCGCCCTGTCGTTACTCGGGGGCCGACCGGGGCCATCCGGAGAGGGCCCCAGCGCCAATCCCCTTCGCCCCAGGCACGCCCTGAGCCGCGACGGCGAGGGCGAGCCCCGAGCTAGCTCCCGGGCGCCGGCCCCGCCCGACCGCGCGGTGCGAACGTGACCTTGTTTGGCGTTGCTAGGAGACGCGGCGCCCGCGCGCCCCCCACTGGTCGGCGCCCGCCCGACGCGCGGGCAAGGCGGGGCCGCGGCAGGCGAGGACAACGCAGCACCGTTAGCGCGGCCTGGCGCCGGCGCCCGCCGGGCTCGTCGCTGTCGCCGCCCGGGCCTCGCTGGTGTCCCGGCGGCTGCGGACGACGTGAAATCAGGACGTGGGCCGAGCCGCAGGTGAGCGGTGGGGCGGGGTGGCCACGGCCGGGCGAAGTCATGGGCGGGGGGCTGGGGGTCGGGGCACGGAGCCCGCCGCGGGGCTGGGGTTCCCGGCGCCGCTGCGGGCCGGGTCGTTCGCGCTGAGCGGCGGGCGCGGTCCTGCAGGCACCCACCCCGGCCGGCGGACGAAGGGTTAATGAAGGCGCCGGCGGTGGCTGCGGGCCCCGGATGTGAGGTCGCGGCGCGCTGCAGGTGCGCGGGGCCACCTGACAGCCCCGGCTGCCGCCCGCCGCTCCGTCGGAGGCCGTCCGGGTTTCGGAAGTCAAGGGCAACAGGTGGTGCCTTTGGACCGGCGGAGAGCCCTGGGCCGCCGAGCTCGGAGCGGCAGCTACCCTGGCCAATGGGGCCGCGGGGGCGGGGTGGCGTGGCTGCCCGGCGCGGGTGACCAATGGGATCGGGGATCCTGGGTGGGCCGGAAGGGGTGGGCGTGGCCTGAGCCGGAGTCCGAGGTTTGCAGCCCGGCCACTGCCAGAGCTGCGTGGAGGGCTGAGCTGAGCGGTCGTGGGACGCTGCCCTCCCACGGGAAACGCCTGCCGATGCTTTCTGGTTGGGACGCAGACTCCGCGCTGGGAGGTGAGAGCGTTTTTATTTTAGGTGGGGTGGGGCACGTAATAGTGGTCCTGAGTCTGTTAGACATGTGGGAATAGATCCTCCTAGGTGAGATTACCTTCCGTGAGTTTTCTGCCAAAATTAAAAAAAAAAAAAAAAAAAAAAAGAAGGTTGGACTAATGTGGTTATGGTGGTTTGGACTAGATTCTGGTGACTGGGTTGTATTCAGAATTAGGTCTCTTGAGGTTTGGGGACCGAGGGTAGTATACAGACGTGCACACTAATGATTTAGGGAATCGGAGAATTGTGGTTGCAGTTATTCTGACGTTTGTCTCCTATTGCGTACGATTCATGTCTCAGGTGGTTTGTTTACTGAAGCAAGTTTTATCAAGCGCATCGCGTTGCTCTTTTAGGAAAAAGAGAAGACTGGTTTTAGTGTACTATTTCACAAGAATAACTTATCCATTTCTTCCCCAGCAGTCTTGTAGCTGGATCCCCAAGGAGGAGAAATTCTGAAGCAGTAGGAAGAAAGTGTTTCAGTTTGGGACACTTATTTGCCCCTGGAAATGGGGAATGGACTGTCAGACCAGACGTCTATCCTGTCCAGCCTGCCTTCCTTTCAGTCCTACCACATTGTTATTCTGGGTTTGGACTGTGCTGGAAAAACAACAGTCTTATACAGGTTGCAGTTCAATGAATTTGTAAATACTGTACCTACCAAAGGATTTAACACTGAGAAAATCAAAGTGACTTTGGGAAATTCTAAAACAGTCACTTTCCACTTCTGGGATGTAGGTGGTCAAGAGAAATTGAGGCCCCTGTGGAAGTCGTATACCAGGTGCACAGATGGTATAGTGTTTGTGGTGGACTCGGTTGATGTTGAAAGGATGGAAGAAGCCAAAACTGAACTTCATAAAATAACTAGGATATCTGAAAACCAAGGGGTCCCTGTACTTATAATTGCCAACAAGCAAGATCTGAGGAACTCACTATCTCTCACAGAAATTGAGAAACTGTTAGCAATGGGTGAACTGAGCTCATCAACTCCTTGGCATCTGCAGCCTACTTGTGCAATCATAGGAGATGGACTCAAAGAGGGACTGGAGAAACTGCACGATATGATAATTAAAAGAAGAAAAATGTTGCGGCAACAGAAAAAGAAAAGATGAATATCGATACAATTTGTATCTGTGTGGAGTAGGTTTTCTCTGGCCTGATTTTGACAAGCGGAAGAGTGTCTACACCTGGTTTGCCTGTTTGCCCTCCTGGATGCTATCAAAGCTTTGTTTTGTTGAACAGTCAGATGCCCAACTCCTTCCTTGTGGGAGATGAGCAAATGCGGTGCGTCTTCAAGAGGTCTCTTCTCCCTACCCCACATCTTCTGGTACTACCATTTTGGGAAGGCAAGCAAGGATAGTACATTGATCAGAAAACAGTTGTGGAAATTTGATCTGCAGTTAATGAAATAAAACTTTGAAGAGTGTCTGTTAGTGTTTTGTGCTTGTATCTTTTAGGGGGAAGCCTTTGCAGAAGATTGCCTACAAGGCTTTGTATATTAAGACAAAATGCTGATGAATGGAAATGTTAAGGTAACACACACACACAGACACACACACACACACTTATATTGATCTGTATTGATCTGGGACAAGAGGAAGTGTTTGCTTTTTTAAGTTTTGGCTGGATAGTTTTTAGTATTTTCTGGAATCAAATAATGCTGTCTTAATTCTAGACAATTTTTTTAAAAAAGTTGGCCTACCATTAATAAAAATAAGGTGTTTGAGGTATCTTCAAGTGCATGGACTAGTTTTTGATAAAGCATGTTTTGGTGTGTAGTTTACTTTTTAGAAATAGCTATGCATCTTCCTATACAGTTTTAAAACAATGTTTTTGGGATTTGGGGCTAATATAGAAGTGGTTGGTTGTCAGAAGCACTTTCACATGAAGAACCTAAAATCTACTTGACTCTTACATAGTAAATAATGGGCTTGTAGATTAATTCTAAATACATATGCTTGGATATATATATATATATGGATTTATGAAGAAAGCAGTTGTTTTCAGTCAAAAATATATAATTAGAATAAGCATATAGTCTCTAGTTAAAAGACATTTGTTACTATTTACTGGCTGAAAACAGATGTGTTTTTCATATATTTTTGTAGTATTTTGGGAGGAGCAAAAGCTTTACAAAACAACACCCGATATGCTGTGGAATGAAAATACAAGATACCTATATGCGTTCTGAGCTTTAATTTTTGTTTACCAGTTGAATAGTATTTCCAGGCGTGTGTAGTCCAGATTATGGGAAGAAATGGTACAGTACTGCAGATAAGAATTAACGATTATAGACAACGAAGGGGGAAGTAGCAAAGCTGTCTTATGACAATTCACTGGTGCTGTTTCTATTGTAATAAAAACCATAGAACTTTATAAGGAGGGGAAGATCTTTAATTCTTCCAGGGAGAGACTGAATTTCAGTACATATATTGGCAATTAAGTGTATTTATTTCCTATTTGTAAAGCCAACAGCTGTTTATTCTGAAGCAACCAAGAGAAATGCACTTTGCTAGCGGGTTTTGGGGTTTTATTTTGGGTTTGAGGGTTTTTTTTTTTTTTTCCCCTTTTTTGGTTTTCCAGTGGCACAACTTGACATTTTGGGAACCTGGTTCTTGTTATACACACAATCAAGTAGCTTCCTGTGGAGCTTTCATGTAAATGTACTTGCTCTAGTAATGATTATTTAGAATGTTATATTTATAGAAATGTGGATAATAATTACCAATAAACTACTTGAGGTATTAGTCAAACAGTGTTTGACTTTGAGTGTATATGTATTTCTACTTCTGCTTTGTGAAAACAACTTCGACAAGGTGGGCTAGTTTTATAATAGTGTTTATTTTCTCAGATGACAAGCATTAAAGGTTACTGCTTGCCTAAACTTTCTACTTGCTACATAAACCAGTTCTACGTTGACTATCTTGAAAATTTGTATTAACCCTTACTTTCTAGCCTAAGAAGTTGATCAGCAAACCCAAGGATTTTTAATATTCAGTGAAAAAAGAAAAAACTGGCATGATTATTATACAAGTTTTTATTTATGAAAGAAGTTTATAGAACTTATAGATTTTTCAGATTGGTGTCACATGTTCCTCCTAGGTGTTAATAATACCATAGATTAAGAAAGGGTCTCAGAGTGTGTCCTAAAAGAGTCGTTTAGGCAGTATTTTTATACTGTAGTTTGTTTTTTTAAAGGTCCAGCTTTCCTTAAGTCAGACTTTCTCCCCATGTGTGTTTGTCTTTCTCTGTACGCGTGTACATGTGCATGTGTCTCTGTTGAGTCTTGAATTTAGGACCACAGGTTCTTCAGCACCAAAAGTATATTTCTGAAATCTTACATTTGAAATTACTTAGGATTGGACAACTCTGCATTACTATCAAAGAACACAGATACTTAGAGATTTCAATGCCCAAGAGTTACTCTAAAATGGACTAATTTTAATGATTAATGGTGTACTTTAATTGCCATAGTTTCACTAATAAATCCTTATTGAAAATCAAATAGTGTCATGTAAATATATGAAAAAATTACTAGTCTGTAGAGAGTGTCTTATGATCAGAGAAAAAGGCATAGACTTAGCATGTTGTACAAGGTATTTGACAACGAAAAAGTGTCTCCCTTATTCATAATGACCTTGGATGAAATCTGTGGTAGTGTTTGAAGGTTCTATTTAGTAGTTCCATCATTAATACAAAATAAGTTCATCAGTGATAATAGAAGATGCAAAAAAGTTTATTCAAATTCAGATAGTATGAAACTATTATTTAACTAATACACCTAATACAGTATTTAACACATTGTAGAATCTTGGGTATGCTATCACCGGATGGACAGAAGGAAGGCCTCTGGAGGTTTGAATGTTACTTTTAAATTTAGAATATTCTAGAAATGGATAGTGTTGTGGAATAGTGGGGTGTTTATTTTTATTTTTTATTTTACTTAAGTGAGTTGTTTAAATGAAGACATTGTGTAAACCAATATAGGATGCCAAACTAAAAATTAGAACTTAATATTAAAATATTTGGAGGTCAAATATAAGTGTCAGCAAATGGTAGCAAGACTATGGATCTAGTTCTGTGTATGCAAGTTGAAAATCCTTAGCAGCCAGTAGAAGGCTGGCTCGTAGAATAGTAAGTGTACTGGCGAGCTGTAGCATGGCTTGGAGGCAGGGTAGTGCGCAGTCCTGGCTCGCTTGTGCACATGTGACTTTCTAGCAAGTTTCTTGAAACTTGTGAATGCTCTCCTGGTAGAATGAGAACTCACAATATGAGAGGATCAAATGACCTAATGTTTGTAAGCTAACATCACCAATTCAAAAAAACTCAGTAAGTGGTAACTGTTACTAATCAGTACAGATCACTATATTGAGAAGCCTGGGGGATCATCGATGATTACCGTAAGTTCCCAAGTCCAAAACTGACTCAATACTTAACTACTTTACTTGTATTAAGGGATTTAATATGCTATTACTGTAATTGCTTCCCTTATAAACTGAATTATACTTACTATTGGGGTTTAAAAGAATTAAAACTAACGAAATAACCTGAGACATAGTTTTGAGTGGATAGTCATTAATAGCTAGAATATTTTCTGACAAATGTATCTGAAGAAAATACTTCACGGAAGGGGGTTATGATAGAACAAGCTGTGTGTGTGTGTTTTTTTCGCCCCCGCCCCCGGAACTGGAGATTGAACTCAGACTCTTGTGCTTGCCAGGGAAGCGCTTATTCCATTGAGCCATCTCCCTGGCCCCATAACAAGCTCTTGATTCATTTTTCTGAGCACTTGTTTACCATAGCACAAAATACCAGCTTGGCAAACTTGAGAAAGTCTAGACATGTTGACTTCTCTTGAAACCTTGGTCATTTCCTTACCTTTCTAGAGGATCAATCCATTTTAGCACAATATATTCTTACCTTCCTTAACAATATTTAAAACATTGGAGGGAATATATATATATATATATATATATACACACACACATATTTGATTTGTACAATTAATAGTGTTTGCCATATATTAGAGTATCTTATTTTGCAGAATTAAAAACAAATGGAACTGTAAATTGTGTATCTTCAGAAGTGCCTCAAAATGGTCATCAGAAATTTGCCATTTAATGGTAAATAAGACTCTGTATGCTGACACTTGCGTGGAAACTGGCCAGTGTTTGGGGCACATCTGGGAGATGATGGTGCATATTTGTGTTTGTGGGCGGGTACGTGTGCTGTTATTTTCTAGCTACTTTCAGGCTTTGGTCTTGTTTTTATATCTTCTACTTATATTTCATGAGAGTTACCCATGCTGAGCAAGACTGAATGTAAGCACACCAAGTGGAAAATTCTTGGCTTTTGACAAAAATAAAGCCTCCCTTTTTTCTTGTAATCTCTCTACCCTGGTTCTATAATAAGAAATTAAAGCAGTGCTAAGACAGAAGCATTACCTCCTAGATAATCAGAAATGTACTGTACAACATGTTCTTGATGGAATTGGTGTGAGTTAACACAGTGGTTCTCAAAGTGTCTTTCCTGAACCAGAAACACCAGCTTTGCCTAAGAGCTTGCTAGAACTGCAAAATCTCAGGCTCTTCTCCAGTCCTAGAAATATGAAACTTTAAGAGTTGAGCCTAACAATCTGTGGTCTTACAAGACCTCCCAGCTGATTTTAATAGTTGTTAAAATCAATTCCAGATTAAAAATTCAGTCAACAACTAGAAAAAGAGATTGGAGGTTATAGCTCAGTGATAGAATATGTGTTGGATGCACTTGGTTGAACCTTCACATGTAGAAAGTACCTCAAAATTTAAAAAATAGAATAAACTTATAAATCCAATACTGCAAAAATTTGTATCCTTTAAAAATGCATTTACAGGAGCTTGTTTATAACACTTTGAGACTATTCTGGGCAGTAGAAGAATTTTATGAAAATGTGGGTTCTACTAGTTTATATAGAAGACATCTGATATAGTGTGTTTTTTTTCCTGTTATATTACTTTTCATGCAGAAACTTAACAGCGTGTGATTAGAAACTGTAGGCATCCACTGAGTTAAAGTATGGTTTAAGCATTAAACTAGTTCTCTTTCCTTTAGTCTACCATAAATCTGGAGATACACTGGAGTGAGTCAGTGAAAAAATGGTTATTTTTTGGAACATTTTTCAAGAGTGGTTGTATTTCAGAATGGTTTAAGGAGATTTTAAAAATCCCTTCAGACACTTCAGACATTTTGCATCAAAGCCAGGGGAGAAGGCCAGTAATTTATACTGTGACGCCTCCTAGGATTTTGAACATCTAGATCAGCCAGATTTAGAAACTTCTGCTTTGGAACTTAAACTTCTGGAGTTGAGGATGCCAGCTACATGAGTCTTTAACTGGCAAGAGTAATGGTATCATAAACTGCCCCACTGAAACTTTCCCTAGCTATCTTAGATACCTTCACTTCTATGTAGTGGAATGTTTTGCATTGGCTTAACATTTATAACCAACTTGAGGACGTTGTCTGAACTGTGGATGTCCCAGAGCAGCTGACGTAGAGGAAGCCTGCAATGAGTGCAAAGAAAGCAATATGGGATAGACACATTCCCCTTCGACTTTACATATACTGTACCTTATGCTTCAGGGGTATAAGGTGTCAGAAATTTACATGGCTTTCTGCTCATTTCTCAAAAAAAACCCAGGCATTGAGTTCAGATGAAGCACCAGTTAGTGACTTAACAGTGTTGCTTTTCTATAGCCCTGTTGGGAATGTTTGGGTGTTACAGGTTTCAGTGATCTTAATCATAGTGATTTGGGCACTAGCAGGTCTGATTAGGGAAAATCCAAAGGCCTATGTGGTACTGGTGATACCTGGAGACAGTGGGCAGAGCCAAATGCCAATAGCCAGTAGACTCAACCCCGATGCATTTTGTTTACTCAAAAGAATACTGTTAGCCCGTTAGCTTGGTCTATCAAGGCAAACTGTGTCCTAAGAATGCGTCCATAATTCCCCATGGTAGAAACTGGGTTTTTGTTTTAAATTTCACAGATAGAGTTCGTATCTTGACCTTGACATGGATTAACAGTGTGAGTGAATGCCACTTACTTAACTTCAGTTAGGGGCAATCTCCTCACTTTAAGATGGCAACACTGCCTCTTGCCGGGATGTGTTATGAAAGAAGCATTGTAAGTTGCCCGGTGTGGTTTCTGGCAAATAGAGTAGACATTCACTCAGGAAGTATTTGCATGACTGTCTCATGCTTCTAAGTGTGTAGGATTCAGCCGTAGGCAAAGAAGATGCGTGCTGTGTCTGTCCTACATTGGAAAGTAGGTTCCACAAGGACAGGCAACTTAATTATTGTCATAAAGGATTATGTGGCATATACTGGACACATATGGGCACAATAAATTCAATTCTATGAATTCAATGACTGATTAAGCTCAATTCTGAAAGGGTATTCAGACAAAGGGGAGTAAAACGTGAAGCGACACGGAAGAAACAAAAGGCTGCGAATGTGCAAACTGGGATGATTTCTTTTGATAAAGTAGCTGGAAAGGAAACAGAAGGGAGAGGTTCAGGGACAGAGCACTCGGTGTTTAGCGACTCTGAGATGGAAAATCACTTAAAAGAGTTGAGAAATAAGTAGACTGGTATGGTACACAGAGGAGAAAATGGCAGGATGTAAAGCTGAAAGATCAGAGTAAGGAATTTATCTATTTGACAGTTGTGTCCTTAATTGAGAGTATGTTTTATTTAGTCTTTATATAGTGAACTAAAAGTTACTATTTGTGTTTCAATTTACCCTGTTTTTCCATTGGCGTGACCACTTTGTCTTTTCTTTCTTTTTGACTTACCATTTTTAATCTTATCCCCTCTTTTTTTTTTTTTTTTTTTTTTTTTTTTTTTTTTCCGGAACCAGGGCCCTCTATTCTAAATTCTTTTGCTGTTCATTTTGTTGCTGATGGGTGTGCTGGGTCGTTGTCGTGGCTGCCCGTCAGCGTGGCAGCGCGGGGATCCAAGACCGAGGAGGAGCTGCTCCTAGGCTGACTTCTTGTCCTGGTTGACGTCAAACTTCGTCTTCTGCTTTTCCTGTGCTCACCAAGCCTTCCCCACTCAGCGCCTGCCAGGACGCTGTACCGTCCATGTAAAATCCGCCTCTAGTCCAGCCCTATACAGTCTCTGCTCCCAGCTCCCTCCCCCGATGGTCCTGGCTATCTCCTCAGCAGCCCTCCTGATCCAAGCAATAAAGGATTTTCTTTACTTCTATCCCACTTCTCTTTCACACCAGAGGAAGGAACTTTAAAGTTACCATATGTACAGCGTGCATTTGTGACTGACTGTAGCTTAATACACATTAGCACTTTTAACAATTAAACTTTTTGAGGGCCGGCCACATAGCTCAGTGGTCTAAAGCACCTGCTTAGGCAGAGAGCAGGGAACAAGGTTCGATCCCCAGCTTGCTGGGTCAGCCCCGCCCGAACCCCCACCCCCCTGCGTTGAGACTGCAATTGAGACTGGGCGTGGTGGCGCATGCCTGTAATCCCAGTGCTTGAGAGGCTGAAAAGAGAATCACTATAAGTCTGATCTGCATAGTGAGACCCTGTAGACCCTGTACTAAATACTATATTTATATATATATTTTTTATTTTAATTTTTAGTTTTTGGAAAATAAAGCCATAACACATTTAAACCTCTTTTATTCCTCCTTGTGATACGAGCTCTTGTAGTTACATTTTTATTTTTATATATTTAAGGTCCTCTAAAACATGTCTATAATTTGCGCATGCATCTTTTCTGTATTTTTTTTTTTCCTCTTGAATCTCTTTTTGGTAATATTTTTCAGTTTGTATTTCTACTGGTACACGTATGCACCGCATAGTGATCACATGGACAGCTGGCCATGTTCACATCTGGATTCCTGTCCTTATGTCTTCTCCCCGCTTCCCCATCTGTCTTGCGCCCCCCATCATCTCTTGATCCCCTCCCATTTGAATAAGACCTATGCCCCTGCTTCCTATTAGTGATCTTTTCTTTTGTTCTTTTCCTTGAATCTCTTAAGGTACCATCTGGTGTTATTCTCTTGTGCCTAAAGAACTTCTATTAGTTTTTCCATGTGTGTGTGTGTGTGTGTGTGTGTGTGTGTGTGTGTTGTGTGTAAGTAACATTTATGGTTTGAAGCACTTGTCAGGTACTATCACCTAGATATCTGTGAACTTCTTTGTCTCCTGCTTTTTAAATCAAATTTTGTCTTTTTGTTTTTCTGCTTTTTATTGAATTGTCTTCATATGTTATAAAGAAAAAGTTTTGTGTGATTTTTGACTCTTAAATGTTACCTTTCTCTAGAGAGAATTTACTTTGGCTGCTGGCTACAAGGGATGAGTCTCTGAGCTTCTTCTTTTTATTTTCACCCCAAATCAGCATTGTCTTTGTAGCTCTCTGATGGGTTCAAGAACAAACATTGCCTGGATTTTCCATTTTCTGTCACCTATAAAAGTGGTCTGACACAGAATAAAAATTTTTATTCTAAGTACAGTATAAAAGTGGGAAAAAATTTTAAGAAAAGCTTTGGCACAATCTGATTCTCATTTTAAGGCAATCTTAAATTACCTGTTCTATCATTTCATCCCTGAACAATCTATGGTTCCCTTCAACTACATTTGCACTGGTGTCATTCTGATAATAACCTCTATCTAGTCACCAGCATCAGAAATCTCACTCTCTTCTGAAAGCTCTGTAACACACCAACGTTGGATTCTTTTATGTCTAGATTTAGAAACTAATGGTATTTATGCAGTCCTTTCAGTGATTTTAGTCACATTTTATAGAAAAGCAAACGAGTGTCGGGTGATAATTTGCTCATGATTACAGAAGCAGGTTGAATTTGGGCCTCTTTAATTTGAGAACCTAGGTCAGTTATTTTACTTTATTTACAGATATGCCTCGATTTCATGTTGATATCCAACTGGAACTTGCAAACATCACAAGTTGAAAATGCACTCAATATACTTGTCCTACTAAACATTGTAGTTTAGCAACATGAACTCAGTTAAGATTAGTAATTAAAAGTTCAAACTTTTGTTGTTGATAATGCTCCCTGATGTCAGAGTCACTTGAGCTAAATTTGATCAAAGAAGACATTTTCCAACCAAGTGACTGGCACTGTCAGAATGATAGTGGAAACATGAAGACCTGCTCTGGGAACACTTACTTATTTTTTAACTTAGGGACTCATGATTTTAAAATAATGCAAACAGAAAGTCCTGAATATGGACAAGCAAGACTATAGCCAAAGTAGCATGAGTACATGAATATTCATTCTTTCTTCCAGATATTAACACAACAAATCTTCTCTACAGCGTAGTTAAGCATGAGGAGAATACAAAAAAGATAGCATGTGGAGTGAAAAAAAAAAAAAAAAGACAGCCTTTACTCCACATGTGATTTCCTAAAAGATAATATAAAGTGAAGGCATCAGCCAAGAAAAACCCCAGCAAGTTTCAGTGCACAGCTAAGATTTCAGAAAGAGCTGATTTTTTTTTCCAAACAAATGACCATGGAGTAAAGGACAGCGGAGCTGTATGTTACTATATTCATTTCAACTTTGTTTTTATCAGTCTTCAGAGGTATTTGACAGCGACCTATGTCATTATCAATGCTTTTCTAGAAGGTGAACAGAAAATGTTTAAATTTATTTCATATATATAAACATACTAGAGGTTTAAAAAGTGGGTATAATTGAATCATTTGTAATTTTCTGGTATTTAATAGGTATATTTATAAAAAATATTGTGTATTTCTTGGCATTGGGGTTCGAACCCAGTGCCTAGCCCATGTTAAACATGGGTTGCATCACTGAAACAACATTCTAGCACCAGAAGTTTTTTTAAAAGCCTCAGAGAGAGTCTTTTTTTCTTTTTCCTTTCTGGTTTACAGATTCTATGTTTGATGTCTGTACATTTGTCATTTGGGGATATTTTCAGAAACAGTACTTGCATATTACTCTGGAGATTGGGATAGGTATATCCCTGTACCATGGGCAAGAATTAGGAACGAGTGTAAGCAGAGCTTTCAACTTTTTTAAGAAATAAAATCGCTACTGGTGTTTTTCTCACTAATCTAAGCTCTAATACATGCCATGGATGCTTATCAGATTAAATGATCAATTTCCTTTTTTTTTTTTCCTTTGGTTGTACCAGGGATTGAACTCAGACCCTTGCGCTTGCCATGGAAGCGCTTATTCCACTGAGCCATCTCCCTGGCCCTCAATTTCCATTTCAAATACATGTTGTGTTCTTCAAAGGATTTAAAGCTACTCTCTACATATTTTAATGTATTTGGTTCAGGGTCTCACTATGCAGCTCAGACTCTAATGATCCTCCTGTATTCAGCCTCTCCAGGGCTAGGATGATAGGTGTGCCACCATGCTGTGTCTCGAGGCCGGCTCAGCACCCCCAGGAGAGGGGCAGGTGCTACATGTGGTGCCAGGGATCGAACCGTGGTCCCTGAGCTTGCCTAAGCAGGTGCTTAGTCCTCTGAGCTATCTTACCAGCCCTATTTAATATATTTCAAATGAATGAATTTCCTGTGTATCTTGAATTTTCCAAATTTAGAGTGCTAAAACTTTAGGCCTCTTATAACAAAAAGTTCACTAAAAGTGGAGACAATCAATGTTTTGTAAAAGCTCACTAAGAAAGAAAAAATATACTATTATAAAATGTGAGTCTTGGGCCTGGGAGATAGCTCAGTGGAATAAGTGCTTCCCTGGCAAGCACAAGGGTCTAAATTCAATCCCTGGTTCCACCAAAAAAAAAAAAAAAAAATCTGACTCCTGAAACCCGACTCCCTTGGTAAAACTTGCTAATTTCTTGTAATTTATCAGCTGCAAATCTTTGAACTGGTTATGTAACCTCTATGGACTACATTATTCTCAACTATAAAATGGGATAATAATATGTTATTTTAGAGTTATTAGTATGAGAAACAATGGATTTTAAATATTTACAATTTTGGCCTGTCCTTAATAAGCATACAATATATTATTGTTATTATTATTCTCTTACCAATAAATTTTTTTAAACTTTTTCTTAATTCTAAAAAGGAAAAAAATAAAACAGTTTCAAAACAAGGTAATATGAGAGTAACAATTATTAATACATTGTGTATTGCTGTCTTAGAGTAGTTATTCAGAGTACAAGATATAGGCATGAGATACTATACAATGTTAGCATAGACCTTTCTTTTCAATGACCAGTTTCCATTTCAAACATATGTTGTGTTCTTCTAAGGATTTGAATCTAATATACATATATATATATATATATATATATGTATATTAGTTTCAAATATATATATGGTACAGGGTCTCACTATGCATCTCAGACTCTAGTGATCCTCCTGTTTTCAGCTTCCCTAGCACTGGGATTACAGGCGTGGACCACCATGTGGGTCTTGTGGCAGGCTCTGCAACCCAGGCAGAGGGATAGGTACCTTAGATACTATATATATATATATAAATTTTTCCTTTTCTGTTCCCTCCTTTCTTCTTTCCTGCATAATTTGTCTTTTCTTTTGAACAGCTTCTTCTAAATTCACAATGTCTATTGTACATTTCTTCCAAATTCACAGTGTCTATTGTACATTTTGGGTCCTATTTTATCTGAAGTGCCTGAAATATTTACTTAGATAATTACCTACAGTCTCTGCCATTATGTCAACTAGTGTTATTTTCAGGAATAGTTTGCAATTTGAAAGAGCTTTCTCAGTATGATATTGTGTACATCTGTACTGATTGTATATGTTGCAATCTGGTGATCAGAATATTAATTAATATGAAGTAATAAAATATAGTAATGCATGAGGGAACGGTGGATTTTGGCATAAATAAACATGAGAGGACTAAAGAGACTTTTGAAGCACAAGGAAATGTGGCTTCTTGGCTTTAGAGAGGTGTGTCGGGGTGCTCTGTATTGAGGGTTGGAGGAACCCCCCGCCAGAGGTATGTTCAGGGACCTTTATTGTCACCACTGAGCCCTGCTGTAACTCAGATTCAGGGGAACAGAGGGTTTGTGCTGCAAGTTATCAGTATTTCTAAGAAATAAGCATCATGACTGATGACATGTTGATGGCCTGGGTTCTCACACCTGTACTGCAACATTAAATTGGCCATGACCATAAACGGGATGTCATTGTCATTCTTTTCAAACTACAGAGCAGTAATTTGGACCCTGGGATTTGTGCCTCCTTTACCCTGAAATGAAAGGGAAAAGAATAGTGTGAGGCTACTTTTGTCTTTGTGTGGTCTGACCCTTGGCTCTTCATAAGTGTGCCATTTGGGGATGTGCTGATGTTTATGCTAATTTTTGGTGTTTTAGAAGTATAGCTCCTTTGGAAAGCTGTTGTTTGCTATATTATGTACAGCAGTGTAGGCACTACACAAATGTTAAATGCTAATAATGCCAGCTCTGGTAATGTACTGGGGAGGCATTTCGTGAGTCACCACTCATTGTGTGTTCACTACAAGTATCAGGTTATTTCTTGGGTGAATTTGACTATAAAGATACTTGGTCACTGGACTCACAGTTGAGGACTAGTGCCTAAAAGTTTTCTCCCTTTTATATTCAAATCAGTTTCGCACTTGCAGAAGAATTGCAAGGCGTCTGAAAGCGTCTGTGTTGTGCACAGGTTGACCAGTTGTCTCACTGCTGCCTTTTAGGACACAAGCATGTGCTCCAGGATCTGTGTGGTACTCAGCAGTCCATTTATTCTGGAAAGCTTTCTCCTTCCTTCCTTGACTTTTATGGCCAGGCTGTTTTTGAAGACTACTGGCCAGCTGTTTTGGAAACTGTCCCTGACTCTGGGCTTATCTAATGTTTCCTTATAATTATATGTAGGTAATACATTAAAAAAAAATATCTATTTATTTATTTTGTGTGTGTGTAGTCAGCTCAGCCCACCAGGGGGGGCGGGGCCGGCTGGCATGTGGTGCTGGGGGATTGAACCGCGGTCC
>NW_004524591.1:2078089-2087530 GCF_000260255.1 Octodon degus
AAAAAAAAAAGGAAAAAAAAAGTGACACGAAGAAGAATTAATTTATTCTGGTTGGAAAAGTCACAGAAGCCTCATCAAAGTACAGGCTTATACTCAGTGATTAAATAGATATGAGAAACTACTTTGGCAGTAACAATACACAGTGTACTAACCATTGTTACTGTCCTAAAATCTTGTTTTGAGATTTTGTACCATTGTTTTTATTTTTTTTCTTTAAAATAAAAATAACTGATGTCAAAATAAAATTAAATTAAATAAAAAAAAGATAAACAGGAGGAGGAAGAGGTTCAGAACACAGCTAAAGAGGGGTAGACGTGGAACACTGTGGACATACCAAAAATATATAGCTATCAGGTAGCATGCTATGCTTGGAATGTTTTGGTTATTCCATGTGGAAAGCACACAGGAATAAGCATGGGCAGCTGGGAAAGATGGAGTGATGCTGACATTTCTCACATTGCTGAGACAAAATATCTGATGCCCAAAGTTAAAGGAGGAAAGGTTTATGTCACTCACACTGTGTAGAGGTCTCAGTCGATAATCAGCTGGCTCCAAGGCTGGATGGCACATGGCAGAGAACAACCATTCATGGTGGCAGAGGACAGCAAAAGCAACAAGAGAGAGGGAGTGAGTGAGAGAGACGTGCTTCTTTTGGTCCCTTATATCATATGCAGGCTACCCGCACATACCATTAATCCCAGCATTGAGCTGGGATTAATCAATCACAATCTCTAGCTTCAACGACCCTTTTGGTCCCTTATATCATATGCAGGCTACTACTACTACTACTACTACTAATAATAATTATTATTATTATTAGTAGTAGTAGTACTGAAGCCTTTGCACTGAGCTACAACTGAACTCTTTTTTATTTTTTGAGACAGGGCACAACTAAGATGCCCAGGCGCCTCTGCCTCAGCCTCCCCAGTAGCTGGAATTATGGGTATGCATCACTAGGCTCAGCAACCTTTTAAAAAAAGTTCATTAGCTATGTGGTCATTCTAAACAATCATTTCAAGAGTGATTTTGTCATATTTTATATCATGCATACATGAACCTGTAACATTAACTACAAGTTATCGTGCTTTATCTAGACAGATAAATGTAGAAAGGATACTTTCTGTGGAATTTAAGGAGGAGATTCTGTCTATTTTACATTCATGGAGATTCTTCTTTTTCACTTACAAGGGTTACAATATGATGTTAATCATACACAATCTCATAATTGTCCTCCCACCCTCACTATAGAATGACCAAAATAAATAAATAATTAATTAAATATTGAGCAAAAATAAGCAATGTCCAAAATGGGAAAAAAAATGTGATTATAGATTGGACTCATAGTGATTCTGTTTTCAGCCTCCCAAGCACTGGGATTATAGGTGCATGCCACCATGCCCAGTCTCAATTGCCATCTCAGCATACCCTGGGGGTAGTGCTGGCACAGCTGCTGTGCGCTGCCTAAGCATGTGCTTTAGTCTGCCGAGTTATCTGGCCAGCCCTGTACTAGTGCACATTTATATCTGGGCAAGAATTCTGCCTCAGCAGCAGAAAGAGTACATGGGATGGCCACATCCATGATGGGCAGGAACCAGAGGCACAGCGGGGCGGGGGTGATGAGAGGCAATCTGGTTTGTATCTATGTGTTAACAGGCCTTGCTGATGGGTTACTGTGGTTGGTGTACGAGGGCGAGGCCTGGATTTCTGCTCTGAGCAAGTGGGTAAACTAGGTTGGCTGTACTTGTGATGGGAGCCAGGGAGTCTGAGCAGTCAGTTAGCAGCTGAGACGCTGTCTCAGTTACTCTTCTCTCATTGCTTGGGACAAATATCCAACATCTAAAATGAGCGAAAGGTTTTTTTGTGTATGTGTGCAGGGTCTCACTACGCAGCTCAGACTCGTAGTGATCCTCCTGTTTTCAGCCTCCCTAATGCTGGGGTTAAAGGTGAGCGCCACCACGCTGGACTCCATTGCTGGCTCAGTGCGCCAAGAGGGCGGGGCCAGTGCAGCATGTGGTGCCAGGGATTGAACCCTGGCCCCTGTGCTTGCCTAAGCAAGCACTTAGTTCACTGAGCTATCTTGCTGGCCCTAGGAAAGATTTATTTAGCTCACAGTTAGTGGAAGCTTTAGTCCATATACAGGTGGCTCTGAGGCAGGGTGGCACATGGCACAGAGCAACCTTTCATGGTGGCAGCAAAGAGCAGAGAGCAAAAGGGCAGGAGCAGTGGCAACAATGGCAACAGATTAAGTCTGTCTCCCTTAAATTGCATTCAGGCTCTCTGCCCCAGGCTAGGTGCAGCACTCACACCCATAATCCCAGCAGCACTCACACCCATAATCCCAGTGGATCATGAGTCAATCACAAAGTCTAGACATCTGCTCAATGACTGTATGAGGCTTTGGGGGGGACAAGTAGACACAAACCATAACAGATGCTTATGGGCCAGACCAAGTTGTGGAGTTCAGGGATGATGTCCAGACTGGAGACAAATTTAATATAAGCTGTCTGAATCCCTGGATTTAAACTGGGGTTACTGGATGAAATTAGCGAAGGGGAAAACTATGGGTGAAGACCTCAGGATGAAGCTTCAGCGCATACCAACAAGATGACATGAAAACTTGTGACAGAATTAAGATGTTCATGATAGAAGATACAAATGTCAAAAGGCCTAGACAGAGTAGATGGTTGAAATAAAATATAATACAACAGATTAAAGTACCTGCTTAGGCAGATGAAGGGACCCAGGGCTCCATTCCCAGTCACTGTGCCAGTCCCACCCCCTGGGATGCATTGAGACCATGATTAAGACTGGGCGTGGTGGCATGCACCTGTAATCCCAGCACCTGTAATCCCAGCACCTGTAATCCCAGCACCTGTAATCCCAGTATAAATATATATACATATATATATTTATAAATATATATTTATACATAAATATATATGTGTGTGTATATATATATATATATAAATTTAAAATTGTTAAACAATTTTAGTTAAAACTGGAAGGAATCAAGGCACATCTATTCTGAAGTGTAGCCCTGGTGAGGCCTGTCAGCCTGGATTTTCTGTTAATTATCCCAGGAGACAGGTACACAGCCAGGACATAGAAACATAGAAAGTAGCTTGTGTGTAGTGGGGCATGATACTTTTCTATCCCTGGTCCTTTTGTGAAATGTAGCTAGACTTGGGCATGAAGAGGCACATAAAGGCCCTCCTGGAGAAAAAAAACATTGTCCCATGGCTTGGAACTGGGTGGAGAGTCTTTAAATCTGCCCATGAAAGGAGTTCACAGAGTCCTTGGACTTGTGGGCCTAGGGAATCTCATCTAGGACTAATTCTAAGGGAATTTTGGATTGTGCTTCCCTTCTGACATTCTCTTCCTAAAGTTTTATCAAAAACTGTACCCTGGCTTTCCACTGTGATGGATCAAAATAAATCAACTCCTGGAGTGCAGTGGATAAAACACTCTGGAACCAGACAAAGGGACAAATCTCTGGTCCCCTGCTTACCAGCTAGAAGATCACTCAGCAGGTAAATTATCGAGTTGAAATGGGAGATCAAAAGAAACATTACATGTAGAGAAAATGGGAATGAAAAGAGAAGAGGACTAAAAGGGTATTTGTTAGTGTACACAGGAGAAATTTCTAAGTGGCTCTGAGATTTCTATTCAGGATGATTAAATAAATTTCCACCAACCAAAATAGGGACTGAAACTATATTAGTTTTTCCTGTGTTGAGACACAATACCCAGTGTCCACAATTTAAAGGTGAGGCTTAATTGAGCTCGTATTTCCAGGGGGCTTCAGTCCATGTTCGGCTGACACTAAGGTAAAAACATGGTAGCAGTGCATGGTGCAGCAAAGAGGACTCATTCACTGCAACTGAGAAGCAGGTCCTTGACCAGGAAGGGGCCAGGGATCAGATACGGTACCCAAAGTCATGCTTCAGCGAGCCACTCAGACACACAGAAATGTGCCCCACCTATTCCTCCAGTGGCTCCCAGGCCAATCAAGGTGATACAATGAAGCTTAACCCCCACATCATGTTTTAGCAGGGATGACAACAGCCATGTAATAGACTGAATATTGTGAAGTTCTTCTGTAAGATCCGAATTCCCAAGGTGATAGTCCCCGTCCTCTATATGAAGACACAGAAAGTTAAGTGTTGTCTGAGACCCTCACTAGGCACTGATCTGTCTGTGTTTTGATCTTGGACTGCCCAACCTTTAGTATGGCAGAGCCAATATATATGTTAGGAATAAGTTATAAATTGGTCATTGAGCAGAAATGTTCAAAGGCCAGTTGGGAATAGAGGGTTTTTTTTTTTTTTTTTGATGTTGTTGTTCTTTGTATTTTAGGGAAGGGTATATAGGGTGTTCAGGGTCTCACTACTAGATCAGACTAGTAGTGATCCTCCTGTTTACAGCCTCCCAAGAGCAGGGATTACAGGTATGCACCACCACGCCCAGTCTCAATTGCCAGCTCAGCATGCCCCAGGGGCAGGGCTGGCACAGCAGGCCCAGGGATTGAACACCCTCCTGCCTGCTTGCAGGCCCTTTAATCCCCTAAACTATTTGGCCAGCCCATGGGAATAGAGATTTAACAAAGCTTTCTGAATGATACTGTGTCATGCTTCTTGAGAGACATAGATCCATTCATTTTCTACTCTGTGGAGACTCCTCATTTCACCACATTCTTTTTCCTGTGGGAAATCAGAATGTTTATGCTTGGATTTGCTTCAACATCTTAGAACTTTGTGTCTTCATGTTTTGCCAATTCTTGCTTCTACCTTCAGTCCTGTCCTCTCAGCTCTTGTCAGGTGATGTCTTGGTTACTCTTCTCTTGTTGCTGGGACAAATACCAGACACTCAAAATTAGGGAAGAAAAGGTTTATTTAGCTCACAGTTACTGTCGGTTTCAGTCCATACTCAGGTGGCTTCAAGGCAAAGTAGCACATGGCAGAGGGCAACCTTTCATGGCGGCGACAAAGGGCAGAGAGCAAAGTGGAGAAGCAGCAGCAACAATGGCTGCTGAAGGGCTGGGGAGATGGCTCAGTAGAATAAGTGCCTCCCTGGCAAGCACAAGGGCCTAAGTTCAATCCCCGGTTCCACCAAAAATATCCCAAAAACCAAAACAGAGCAATGGCTGCTGAGAGCAAGACTGTGTCTCTTAAATTGCATTCAGGATATATGACCCAGGCTGGGAGTAGTATTCATACCCATAATCCCAACAGTACTCACGCCTATATCCAGTGGATCATAAGTTAATCACAAAATCTAAGTCTGCCCAATGACTGCATGAAGCTTTGGGGGGCGGGGACAACTAAACACAAACCATAATAGGTAGTAAGCTCTCTTAATATCCACCTTAAAATAATGACATTTCTCTGTTAAACTGTCTTGTTTGGTAGAAATTTGAATAAGAATGGGCTTGAAAATAACTATTCTATAATTCATAAATCCTACTGGGTATCAATGTACTCATGTATGTGTGTGTTACAGCTACATTAGACTGCACACTTCAGTGAGACCATTTTGCTCTATTTCCAACTCTATTTTCCAACCAATAAATATTCTTTGAAACAAGTGACATACTTTAGAAAAGAAATAAAAACTTAACATAGAGTGGCAAAAGAAGAACATTCCAGTTTCTGTGTTTATGTATAAGCATTATATTAGAAAACTGGCTTATAGAAGAAAAGAACATTACAGACATTAGATTTGATCTGGGTTGAGTATTTCATTAAAAATAAAAGCAATTAACAAATTTATTGAAAGGAGAAGTCTTACCTGTTTCTTAAGGTTAGTATTTGCTCAAAGTGTTTGACTGGTAATTACCTGGAATTCCTGTTCCAAGTGTAGACTACTGGCCCTTCTGATGCTTCTCATTTGGGAAGTCTGAAATGGGGCCCAGGAACCTATCTATTTATAAGAGCTTTTAAGTGACTCTCATTATTTGGAAAATGATTATTAAACACAAAGGTTCACAGAAATCCCAGTATCTATGAAACTTTTTCGAGGTGTCTCGGGCTAAAGGAAATGCCCTAGAGTTTCTTTTACGAAGCACTGCACAAAGCTGTAGTTGCTGACACGGTCCAACAGATGTCACTGTGTTTCCCTCACAAAAATTAAACTAGTGCACAGAATCCCCAGAAATTCCCCGAGGCACCCCAAGGTATAGCTGTTTCTGAGCTACAGCCTGAAGGGTGCATTTTTCTGGCATAGTATCTGAATAAAATATCTCAAAGGGCTTTTGATGGGAAGATCACGCAGCGAAGTGAAAGTAAATTTAATCACTGTTTGCATCATTAGGTACTGTTTTCACATATTTATTACTGCTTATGCAACAGGCAGGCATACCGAACATTTTTTTCTCTGAGGAGAGACCAAATGTTAGCAGCTTTTCCGCAGTAGATGATCTCTATTGTCTGTTTCTCTTCGTCTCCCCTTCTTTCCCTTTCTCTCCTCTCTTTCTCAAACCTGTAAAACCCAACCTTAGCTCAATTTGACCCACAGGGGTTTCTAGTTAAAAACCTATAGCCTAAGTACAATTCGGTGAGTGATTTTGTAGAGCTGAAATCTCTCAGTGTTTTCCTATTTTTCTAGTCCCGGGAGGATGCAAAAATACACTTTGCAAGGAATCCTGGCAGGGCCTACTCTATTTCAAAGCTATTACAAACCGGCTTATCAAAAGCCCTTTATTGGGCCAGCGAGATAACTCACGGATTAAAGTGCCTGTTTAGGCAGAGTAGGCCAGGTTCAGTCCCCAGTGTATGTGCAGGCCCTGTCCTTGGGGCGTGCTGAGACAGGATTGAGACTGGGCGTGGTAGCGCACACCTGTAATCCCAGCGCTTGGGAGGCTGAAAACAGGAAGATCACTAAGAGTCTGATCTGTTGTAGTGAGACCCTGTAGACCCTGTCCTAAACACAGAAAAAAAAGCCCTTTATCATCTTTTTGCCAATTCCCTGTGAGTTTCTGAGTTTCTAGAATTATAACAAGGCAATCCTAATCTTTTTTTTTTTTTTTTTTGCGGAACTGGGGATTGAACTCAGGACCTTGTGCTTGCCAGGCAAGCACTTATTCTGCTGAGCTATCTCCCTGGCCCCGGCAATCCTAATCTTATAGTAAATTTAATAAATAATTTGATAAAATATGCAATTTGAGGTTTCTAGCTAATTTCTAAAATTTCATTAATTCTTTTGGAAACTGTGTTGGGGTGAATCTGCACCTTCTTATACTATTCTCAACAGCACTGGTAATAGAGGTCTCGAGGAAAGCCAGGACATTCCAATTCATATTAAAAATACATTGAGAGTCCACCATATGAATTCTTCCAAATTGCAATCTAATGCGGCATTTACCATAAAAATGTATTTTTAAAATTGATGTTTCCCCATGTTATGGCTTGTGTCCAGTTGTCTCTCCAAAGCCTCATGAAGTCATGGGGCCGGGACTTCTAGAGTCCGAGATTAACTCATGATCCACTGGGATTATGTGTTTTAGTACTGCTAGTATTACAGGTGTGAGTGCTGCACCCAGCCTGGGGCAGATAGCCTTAATATAACTGAGACAGAGAGACAGACTTCTCCGTTGCCCTTGTTGGTGCCATTCCTCTATTTTGCTATCTTCCATGTGCCACTCTGCCTTGGAGCCACTTGACTATGGACTGAAACCTGCAGAAACTGTAAGCTAAATAAACCTTTCCTTCATTTTGGATGTCAGGTATTTGTCCCAGCAAGGAGAGCAGAGTAACCCAGACAACACAGAATTTAAGTCTATACTTCACTTCTATAGTGTCAGGAACAGCCTGAAACTAGCAAGGGTTGCTCCCATTTTCTAAATAAGATTTGCAAGACAGTTTTGCTCGGTAGCCGCCCGAGAAGACACTGATATTCCACAAAAGCAGACTGTTTGCTAACCGTCTTTATCCCAAGCAGGCAGAACAGGGCCTACGGACTCGTCAGCCAGTAACTGTGAATTTATGGATTGAGAGCACAATTACATCCGGAACCAGCCAATGGAAAGCACTATGCGTTTAACGACTGGTGGACAGGTTATCAGTTCCACACCACCAGTCATTCTGGGGGGCCATTAGAAACACCCTTTAACCCCTTCTCGTCGGCAAAACTGGAGTCGTTTTACCCAACTACCCCTCGGGCAAGGCGCTGGGATCGCGAGGAGGGACGCGTTCCTTTGCCTCTGCCAAGGCAAGGGGCGCCCTCCGCCTGCCAACCGAGGCGGGGGCAGCTCCCCCGACCTCCGCGTCGCCCTGTCGTTACTCGGGGGCCGACCGGGGCCATCCGGAGAGGGCCCCAGCGCCAATCCCCTTCGCCCCAGGCACGCCCTGAGCCGCGACGGCGAGGGCGAGCCCCGAGCTAGCTCCCGGGCGCCGGCCCCGCCCGACCGCGCGGTGCGAACGTGACCTTGTTTGGCGTTGCTAGGAGACGCGGCGCCCGCGCGCCCCCCACTGGTCGGCGCCCGCCCGACGCGCGGGCAAGGCGGGGCCGCGGCAGGCGAGGACAACGCAGCACCGTTAGCGCGGCCTGGCGCCGGCGCCCGCCGGGCTCGTCGCTGTCGCCGCCCGGGCCTCGCTGGTGTCCCGGCGGCTGCGGACGACGTGAAATCAGGACGTGGGCCGAGCCGCAGGTGAGCGGTGGGGCGGGGTGGCCACGGCCGGGCGAAGTCATGGGCGGGGGGCTGGGGGTCGGGGCACGGAGCCCGCCGCGGGGCTGGGGTTCCCGGCGCCGCTGCGGGCCGGGTCGTTCGCGCTGAGCGGCGGGCGCGGTCCTGCAGGCACCCACCCCGGCCGGCGGACGAAGGGTTAATGAAGGCGCCGGCGGTGGCTGCGGGCCCCGGATGTGAGGTCGCGGCGCGCTGCAGGTGCGCGGGGCCACCTGACAGCCCCGGCTGCCGCCCGCCGCTCCGTCGGAGGCCGTCCGGGTTTCGGAAGTCAAGGGCAACAGGTGGTGCCTTTGGACCGGCGGAGAGCCCTGGGCCGCCGAGCTCGGAGCGGCAGCTACCCTGGCCAATGGGGCCGCGGGGGCGGGGTGGCGTGGCTGCCCGGCGCGGGTGACCAATGGGATCGGGGATCCTGGGTGGGCCGGAAGGGGTGGGCGTGGCCTGAGCCGGAGTCCGAGGTTTGCAGCCCGGCCACTGCCAGAGCTGCGTGGAGGGCTGAGCTGAGCGGTCGTGGGACGCTGCCCTCCCACGGGAAACGCCTGCCGATGCTTTCTGGTTGGGACGCAGACTCCGCGCTGGGAGGTGAGAGCGTTTTTATTTTAGGTGGGGTGGGGCACGTAATAGTGGTCCTGAGTCTGTTAGACATGTGGGAATAGATCCTCCTAGGTGAGATTACCTTCCGTGAGTTTTCTGCCAAAAATTAAAAAAAAAAAAAAAAAAAAAGAAGGTTTGGACTAATGTGGTTATGGTGGTTTGGACTAGAT
>NW_004524591.1:2089903-2098003 GCF_000260255.1 Octodon degus
TGGCTGGAGTGTTGTGGGGATTGAACTACAGCAACCTGAGGCTGACAGCTTTGTGGAAGCAGCCACTTAAACAACTGAGCTAAGGCCAGGCCCCCTGTAGGTAATACATTTTATCAACAGAAGTTGACAGATTTTCCTCACACCCCATCATATGACACATGGGAACTGTTTTTTCTCTGTTACTGGTGATGTTTATTTTTATTTTTCTTTTTTTTTGTGACAGTACTCAGGAATTTTATTATAAATCAGAACAGTCAAATAGCTTACACATTAATATGTACATGACATTCAAATATATTACAGCTTTAATTTATGGACAGAAACATCCTGTTTTTTCTTTTTCTTGTTTTCTGTTTTTTTCGCATCATTGATTTGCATTTTTACTTGATCTTGTAATTTAGCAAAGAATGCTTGAGATGACTTCAGGGCCTTGTCCTTTCCTTCATCCTTTAACAAGGATGCTTTGCCGGCTCGGGCCAGCTGGTTCAGCTTCTCCGAGGGACCGCTTTGCTGCACTTCCCGGCTTGATCTAGGTTGCTCTTCTCAAGCAACTTTCTCAGCCTCTCCTTTGCCTTTATTTTCAAACGCTTTTGATATTTCTTTTTCCTGCGTTCTCTTTTCTTGTCTGTAGCTGTTTTCTCAGCAGCTGGTTTTATATCTCCAGCTTTATTTTTCTCCTTGATTTCCTCAGGGGCTAGGAGGGCCGCGTCACTGACGCTCAGGGGCCACTTCCTCCATGGCTATTGCTGGCAGATTGGACACCACTTTAATCTCTGGCACCGGCGGTTTGGGGATGAAGTGGAAGTTTGACAGCGCATCTAATTTTAGGAAGAGAAAATCCATCATCTTCTGAATTTCTACATGCTCTGGATTTTCTGCAGTTTTTTGCCTGTTGAGTTTCATGTACTCCTGCTCATAAATTTCAGCAAGGCTCAGTTTACTCTTCTCCTGGTCTAAGGTTAATCGTTTCTTATATTCATACGCATCCTCTTTAGGTTTTTCCTTCCGTACTACATCATCCCACTCCTGATCTCTTATCCTCTGCTTAATGATGTCCTCTAGCTGGAGGGTGGTCTCCTCTTGTTTATTTTTCTTAAGTGAGTTAGTATCTTTAAAATTTCTCTGCTGTAAGGATTATTTTATTTTGTTCTAGGGATTGGACCCAGGGCCTCAGAGCCACTTCCCGAGAAGATACATTTAAAAATACTTTAGAAGGGCCGGGAGATGGCTCAGTAGAATAAGCACTTCCTTGGTAAGTGCAAGGGTCTGAGTTCAATCCCTGGTTCCACCTCTGCCCCCCTCTACCCCCCCAAAAAAATAACTTTAGGTAATACATTTAGGTAATTATTTTGTGAGGAGATATTTTGAGCCTGTAAAGTTCTCCTCAGCCTAGTTTTGCCCATTAGTTTTAGTGCTCATTGCCATTTCTTGTCTGATTGTTACATTGGATGTAAAATGCTGATTTTCTAATATCTTTCATTCCTTCCATACTACTATTAACTTATTTAAATTTATGTCACAGGATTCATGAAGCCTTATTTTCCTCAATGAGCTATCATTTACTAGTAGTACTTACTTCAATAAACAAATTGTCTTGGATTTGACCAGAAAGAACGAACCCTTTCGGGATGGCCAGGAGCAGCCATTTCTCCAAGAAACCCTGTTTCTGTTAGAACAGTGACCTTTGGAAACCAGAGTCTGAGTGTTAGATCTTTGTATTGCTTGTAGGATGCTACTGTTTCTAGGTACTTCTTGGTGGAGAAATGCAATTTATATACATGCATATTGGTACTGTATTTTCTCTCTATATGCATACATATATACACAAATGCTTATGTCCATGTACAGGTGCATATTTATAACTGGGGATAAGAAAACACTTCCATTTCCATTTCCTCTCACCATGAGGCTTGCTGGAGTTTTTTATTCTTGTCATGCTGTCTTATGTCTCTGACCATAAGAAGAGCATGACTTCCATTATCTTAATACATTAATTGCTCAATCCCCCTGTATGTGGTCAATCTATTAATTTCACAGATTGTCTTCCTACCCTTTCATACTTACGTAATTGCTTCTTAAGTGAATAGTAAGAGACAAACAGATGGGTGGAAATTTAAAAATTGATTTTTGATATATAGGTATTACAGATGTACAGTTCTAAAAATCAAGTTTAATCTTAACTTCTTAATGTCTAGAATCTATATTCTATTTTTTTTTTTTTTTTTTTGAGACAAGATCTCACTATGTACTTGAGACTAGCTTTGAGCTCACTACATAGCTGAGGCTGGCCTTGAACTCAAGATAATCCCCCTGAGTGCTGGGAACATAGGCATGTACTACCAGTGCTGGCCTTTAGTCTAATATTTTATCTCTATTCACAACATTTCATGGTAACAGGCATTAGGCACACAGAGATAAATGAGACAGTCTGCGGCAAGCTTAGAAAAAGATAAGACAAGATGACATGTTAATTTCTATAACAGTATAGAAAATTTCTGTAACAGTTATAGGAGAAAAATACAAAGCATTTCAAGGGAGAAGGGATCAACCAATACATTTTGACATAGGCAGCTGGATAATCTTCATTAATAATAAGAACTGCTTCTTAGAGAAGTTAATTTCTAGTTGACTTTGCAAATTTGGACTTTTCTTAATCTTCCTTCCTCTGTCCTTATTCTGTAGAAGGGCAGGCAAGGTTGGTCATAGGAAAGTCTGTTCCTGTCAGGACACACACTGAGTAATAGGACACACAGGATACCTTATAGGTTTCTTTGCCTGTTGTAGCCTCAGGCTGAGTCAGTTGGCACATTTTGAGTGTGGCTTCTGGCTTTTCAATGACTCTGAATTTTATATTTTATACCATAACCTTTTTTATATATCAATTATTTTTTGAAAGCCACATTTATAAAACTTCTTATCAAGTAATGCCAGAATGATGCAAATTTTTAAAGATCAGTTATGTCATTTATAGATAAGGGACTTAATAGGAGAATCCCTTATTCTCACCTCTCCTTTTCTTCTTCTATTGGATTCTCCATTGTGAAAAGTGTCTTTTTTTTTGTTTTGGTGGAACCAGGGATTGAACTCAGGCCCTTGTGCCTGCCAGGGAAGCACTTATTCTACTGAGCCATCTCCTCAGGCCCCATGAAAAGTGTCTTTAAAACATGTCACTCTTCAATTAAAAGTCAATGCTCCCTGGCTTTGGATGGAGGAAATGAAGACACTTGGAGAAATTGATCTGGTATTCTCAGTTGCAGTTAGAACAGATACATTTAGATGAATGAGTCCCAGTGTGCTTTGGGGTCCAAATCATCTGAGAGATAAATGTACTCCCTGATCTAATAAAGGAGTCTCAGATTCTAGCTCAGGAAGCCATTGTGTTTTCTCAGCATGGATCTGCTCAGTTTTCAAAGAAAATAAATTTGCTATGAATGAATTATATCTGCATCTACTTTGAGATTACAAAAATAGGTGATATGATTTTAATACAAAAATCCGTGAACTTTATCTTCCCCTCTGCATTATAGAGATTGATAATACCTCAAATATTAAAGCACCCTTCTCCAGTTGTATACTTTACATTTTGAAAATACCACTCAAGTTCTCCTTAGCGCTGAAGTCATTGATGTTCTTTCATGTTTTCCAGTTCTGCAGATGGAATCCAGGGAATTCTCAGTGTTATACTTCTTCCCCTTTTAATTTTGTTTTAAATTTTGAGACAAAGTCTTGATAAGGGGCCAGGGAGATGGCTCAGTAGAATAAGCACTTCCCTGGCAAGCGCAAGGGCATGAGTTCAATCCCCGGTTCCTGATAAATCATCCAGGCTGGGCTTATGCTTAGAATACTCCTGCCTCAGCCTCCCAGAGCATTGGTATTATAGACATGTGCCACCACACCCACCTCATCAGTATAGGTTGAAGGAGCTTGGACCTTGGGCTGTGTCTCCAGGGATCTCAGACCTGTCAAAGCTGGCTGCAGTTGAGAGTGGAGCCTGCATGAGAGGCCTATTATGCTTCTTTTCTCTTGGACACAGGACAATGACACTTCCCTTGTGACTTACAGGTTTGTAGAATTCACAGGCAATTTGTAGAAACTCATAAGCTCAAGTGGCCTTGTAAGAAGCTATCTGCATCTTAGGGGTGTCCAGGTCTCGGTTTGCTGCTCATTCTGATTATCTTGAGTCTTGGTCCAGCTGTGCCTTGGAATCCTCAGTGTAGGTGCTGCCGTGTCTCACCACTTGCTGTGGATGCAGATGGCTTCCCCATTGCTACTTTTGAAAACCAATGCAGCAGAGTCGCTGTATGCAGGATCCTACAGCCTTCATCTTTTTTGTTTCACTCATAATTTTGGTTTAAAAGATAAATGCCACATGAGTAAATAAGAGCTTTTGAAAACTTGTTTTGAAGGATGTTACAGAAAGATACTCTTCTGAGACTTCTCTCTGGATTACCTCGGTTAGAAGTACGGGATGATAAAATATTTTCAGACTCATTTCCTCTAACCTAGTGCTCATCTAATTGTAATACTAGCATCATTATGCAGAGTCTCAGGAAATAGCTAATAAGTGTTATTGTATATTGTGATAGAAACCATTAAGGCTGATTGTAATGAGTGTCTTTAGAGTAATGACTGAATTCCAGCTAAGATAGTCATTTGCCAAGCCTTTCTTGAAAGTCTTTGAGAAAACAGCAGCAGTGATGATAGCAATAATAACCCTAGCAGGATGACCTCGCTTCTGTGATGTTCCTGACTCTTGTGTAATGTGTCTAATTAACAAACTGTTGAAACTTGTGGAGGAATATCTTGTGACATGATTTAGGGAGCCATTTGCCCTCATATTTATTAGATAATGGCATTTTATAACAACTTGGAAAATAGAATTGTTGGTCTTAAAATGTTGGGAAACTCTTTGAAAATATGGCAAAAGGCATGGAATTGGTAGCTTGTCTTTTAAACACTTTACGGTGCCCTCCCAGTATCTTCTCATTTGCATGGTGTGGCTGGTGTGTCTTGTCTCTGTAGAGGTGAAATGAAATGCCAGTGATGGACTTTTGTAATACAGCTGTTGCATAAACTTATTGAAGTTATGTTCATCATTGCTAAACTTTACTGGCATAGATATTACATAGCAGAAATAAAATTATGAGTTGTTGGTCAATCAGTTCATTTGAACTTTTATAACACATGATCAAGAAATGTCTGAAATATTCTGTATTTATTTCCATCAGCAATTATATAAATTTTAAAATTACAATATGTGCATTCATTGTAGGCATTATAGGTCTTTTAAATATAAAACAAATGAAGAATAAATGTTATATGAGATATACCAAGTCAAATGACATTAAAAGGAGTTCTAAGCTGAAATATGTAAGTTTCACTGAGAATTTACCAAAAATAAATTTGTAAAACTTGGCTCACAGTACCTGGGATCAAACCCCAGTCCCTGTGCTTGCCTAAGCAGGAACAACTATAGATTTTTTGAAAAAAAGTTTTAAATTTAATTATAACACAAAGTCAAAACACCTTTAGGTTATATACACACACACATGTGTAAGGATTTCCCTATCACAAAGATTCTCAAATAGTCATGGTTCATGGCACTAAATGCCTCAATAAGTTTTCCATGGTAACCTAGCATAAAAGATATATGTTATTGTTTTGTTTATTAAGGAACTGAGCCCAAATTCAGTTGTAGGACTTTGTGTAAAAAGTGATGGATTTTGTCATGTTTCACATGTCATGTTTCATTTGGTGACATTCCTATATGTTTACAGTACCACAGTTCAGAATTGTATTAGTTAGGATTCTCTGGAAAAAGTAGAACCAATGGGAGATGTATCTGTTTTTATATCTGTAGCTAGCTGTTTCTCTGTTTGTCTGTCTATTTGTTTATCTATCTGTCTGTCTATGTATGTATGCATGTATCTATCTGTCTGTCTGTCTACCATCTGTCTATCTCTCTGATTGGGTTACATGATTAGAGGCTAAAAGCAGGCTACAGAGTCAGGAGAATCCATAGCTGTTCAGGCCAAGAAGAGAAAAACCTCAGCACAAGAGTGAAAGAGAGCAATATGCATCCCTAGTCCAAGGCCAAAGGCGTAGAAGCCACCCAGAAAGTTGCCAGTGCCAGTGTAGGTTCAAAGGCTGAAGAACCCAGAGTTCGATGCTTGTGGAGGACAGAAGCCAAAGAAACGCCCCCTGCTCAGCATGGAGGCGTAGGTGTGAGCCAGCAGATTCCTTTCTTCAACTTTCTTATCCACCCAGCCTTTCTTATGGTGGTGCGCTCTTCCAGGGAAGGACTTCCCTACACACCGGTCTTCTCTGGAAGCACACTCATAGACACACCGATTCCAAAGGCATCCCTCAGGCCAGACCAGCTGACCATCATCACTAATCATCACAGGAACCAGACTCCTAGCAACACCGATGGCAAAACAGTGGCAATGCTATGCATGTGCTTCAATTGGGAGGTGTTTAAACAACAGCATTTCTAAGTGACAAATACTTTGTAAGAGTTTAAGGGAAGGAGACATCCTGTACAGACTGATACTGATGCAGACCAGTCCTCAATACATATTATTAAATGAAAGATAGAGATTTGCAGAAAAAAGGTGTAATATGATATCGTTTACTATTTATACATGTACAGGGACCAAAAACTGTGTTGTGTCTGTGTATGTGTGCATACGGGAGGGTGGAAACATATCTTTTCTTCTACCCAACTTAGGTTCACTGGCTGGGGGCTGTGTTATCAAAAGACATAAATGGGAATGGTGCCGAGGATTTAGCTCAGTGGTAGAATTCTTGCCTAGCAAGCTAGAAACCCTGGATTTGGTCTTTGGCACCAAAACCAAAAAATAAATCTCAACTAAAAAACAAACAAACAAAGAAAAATACAGACTGGAGGACGATGATACTGCTCAGTGTAAAACACTGGCCCAGCATGCTGGAAACCCTGAGGTTCAGACATAATCCCACTAAAAAAATGAAAATAAAAAGATTAACAAGAGAAAATCCTACAAATTTATTTGGTGTAATTTTTATATGATGCAGGAGTCATCAGAAGGAAACAAAGACCAAAAAGACATAGCTAAACTTTGGTGTTTAAACTCCCTTAGTAACCTATGATGTCACCTAACCCTCCAATCACAATGCACCACATCTGCCTTTGTACTCCCCTCCCCACTTGCTCTCCCTATAAAATTCCCAAAGCCCCACTGGGTGAGGTTCTGACTCTTTGGGAGTGATCCCAGTGAAGCCCACCAGTGTAATAAACTGCTTCCTAAACCCTCTCAGTGCCATGTCTTCCTGTGTTTGGTCTTTTTTCTGTAACAATGGTAAGATCAACAGAGAATGGGAGGAAGGTCATGGAGAAATAGGACAAAACAAAGGGGAGAGGAGCTGAATATACTGGGGCCCCTTACAAGGGTTGCTCAGTAGGTCTCCACTCTGGGTGCTGTGTCTTTGGAAATAAGGATGCTCCTTTTCTTCCAGTGTAGGGAAATACCTCTCACGGGAAGGTCCTGTGACCTACCTCAGCACAAGGTGATAGAAACTTCTTAAGGCATCCGGTCTGCTCCTTCCTGGAGAGCACAGTAGGGAAGGTCAGAGAGACCGTCAGGTTCTGCCATTGTCTCAGATTCCTTCATCCTAAAATATTCAGTATGTCAAGGTGCTATACATAGGAGGTGCTACATTATATGCGGAATTCTACACATTTACTTATCTATCATCTATCGCGCACACACACATAAACACACACACACACACACACACACACACACACACACACACATTTGTGGAGGCATAGAAAAAGGCCCAGTAAACTCACTCCTGACTAATAGCAAAACAGTATGTGTGAAGGCAATGTAAGTTTGAAGATTAACAATACGCAGTAGAACAACCATTGTTGAATTGCTATCATTTTGTTTAGTGATTGATTCTGCATCATTTCTAATGCTTATTTTTACTATTTTTAAAATTTTCTTTAAAAAAATAAATAAAAAACATTAAAGAAAAGATCGAAGATATAAGATTGAAGAACATTGTCTGAGGGCCTTTGATCTTGATCTATAAGGTTTGTAAATATTACAAATA
>NW_004524591.1:2098112-2103213 GCF_000260255.1 Octodon degus
TATATAATTATTTAAGGTTCAATATTTTCCCAACAGCTAACATCCTAAGATAATAACATTAATTTGAAGGCCTAAATAGTGGTAAATATAAAACTCCATTCTAAAAATCCCTTTAAAAATAGCCAAGCTGGGCTGGGGAGATAGCTTGGTGATCTAAGTGCCTACCTGGCAAGCGCCAGGACCCAGGTTCTGTCCCTGGTACCACAGACTGTGCCGGCCCTAGATGCTGTGCAGGCCCTGAAACCAGGTGTGGTGATGCACACCTGTAATCCAAGCTCTGGGGAGGCTGAGACAGGAGGATCACTATGAGTCTGAGTTGTGTAGCAAGACCCCATACCAAATAAATAAATAAAAGATTTTATAAAAGTACCCAGGCTGCCTGACATGCTGGCATAGGACTGTTGATCCCTTCTTCTTGAGAACTGAGTTGGAAGGATGGAAGATTATAGGTTAACCCAGGTGACTCTGTGAGACCCTATCTCCAAATAAGTTCAAATCCAGTGATGTGGCCCAGTCATCAGACCTTTGCCCAGCCTGTGTGAAGCTCTGAGTTCGACGTCAGCCGTGTGAAGAGCGAGCGATGGCCCACAGGCAGACAAACATTCTTTTGTCTTTTCTTCCTTGACCTACGGAAGCAAGATATCCTCTTTTAAAAAATAAAGATGACACAAATAAGCAAAATGATAGCCACCTCTTCCTCCCCAATTCCAAAGTTCTTTGAATGCATATACATATACATCTACGCATACACAGTCATTTGAAAATTACCTATGAGAAGCTGCTTTTGTCACATAACCAGCTTGAGAAGTTGCTTTTGTCACATAACCAGCTTGGTGATGTTTCTAGAGTAACCAACTGGCCCAGGTCTGTCTGGAACTTTCCAACACTGAAGATCTGGAGAAGTGCTTTACCCCCACCCCAGCTCCAGACAGAAGGACAGGTTGGCTGCCCAGATCTCTTAAGTCAGTTTCTGTGTATCTACCTCATAGCTGAGTAGCTGCATAAACACCTGTGAAAGAGTGGTGCCTCAATGACCAGTCACTTAAGTTGTTTTCTGTTATAAACAATTCCATTTGAATTTCTGTTTATAAATTATATTAATTATATCTCAAGTGTCTGAATCATTTTCGGTGAGACAGAGAACAGTAACTACTTCAGTCTCATACTTTTTTTTTTTGTAGCATTTAGAAGACAGCTTTCTGATTAGTAGCTTTATGAAACTTTGCTTAAGAACTTAAAGTCCATGGGGCTGGGGAGATATAGCTCAGTAGAATAAGTATGTGCCTGGCAAGCACGAGGGCCTTAGTTCAATCCCCGGTTCTGCCAAAAACCAACCAACCAACCAACCAAACAAACAAAAAACCAGTTGGATTTGTTTAAAAACAAAACAAAACAAAACAAAAAGAACTTAAAGCCCATACTTGTGAGCCCCACCTCGCCCCACACGTTGTGTGCTGTGGACAGGTACACAGATCCTGCGCTTGTTCCTGCGGCTCCAGGCTCTGTACAGGGTCTCCCCTCTTGGTGCCAGAAGGGAAGCAGGGAGTGGATAGATGACAGGATTCGCTCTCCATATCTGTCTTTTTCTTCTTTTCAAAATTGCTGTATTTGCCACAGTACACGTTCTGTTTACTCTTCTAAGACATACTTTTGCAAAGAATTTAGACAGTTTTTTAAAGGGATTATATTTCAAAAGGGATACGTTTAATTTATGTCCCATAGACCTTTCCTGAGAGACCGAAATCGACAACAATCTTAAAATCTTGCCCAGAAGCCCTCAGCTGTGGAGCCCCAGTAACTCTGTCCTGTTCCCTGTCCCCTCACAGTGTCCCCTAATCTCAACCTTTCCCATGAGGAGCTCACAGGAAGCTCCAACCGTGTACGTCACCTGCCTGGGTCGCTGGGGGGTCCGCTTTCCTCCGAGGTCCACCACCCCATCTTCCCCGTACATTTTTCTCACCTCCAGCCGTCAGGTGCGGGGTGCAGAATGCATCTCCTGGTCAGTTCCGACTGTCATCAAATCTCAGCGTAATTTCTGCATGTGCTGTTTAGATAGCGGGCACACTCACTCGTCTGCCTGAGGCCTTTTGATATAGCTGTTTCTAGCGTTCTATCAATATATTTTTATAGAACCCTTCCACAACTTCCAATTTAACAGGACTTTCAGGAAAGATTATCACAGAAAATACCGAAGCTGAGTTAATTTGAATTTCACATAAATAGTGAACAATTTTTTTTTTTTTTGGTAAATGTATGTCCCATATATCTCAGGAGATATATTTATACTCCAATTATTGTTTATCTACAATTTAAATTTAAGCTAGCTGCCTATATTTTCATCTGCTATGTCTGGCAACCCTAGTTTGAATCGTTTTTCTCTTACAATGTTCTGCTGTAATCATCTCATTGCACTTTGATACTTTCTTGAATATTTGGTTGTTCATGTTTTTTAATGCCTGTCTGCCTCCGCTGGACTGCGGGGTCCTGAGAGCAGGAACCCCGTCGCGTTGCCCCGTCTTCCTCGATCGCGGCCTCGCGTGCACTCTAGAACCCGGTACCTCTCCTCAATGGTGGGCGCGCTCTTCCAAGCACAAGCGTTCCTTCTCCAGGACAGGTCGTGGTGATCGGAAAGGTTCTAACCTATTTTGTAAGAAACCTCGCCTTTCCTGGAGTTGTGTTACATGTAATTGAAGGAGTCATATAACCCAGTTAGAGAAAGCAAAGCTTTGAAATTCCCTTTGTCAGTAAACAAAACAACACCGAAATCAAAAAAGAACCAGTTGGTTATCTTTAGCAATCTTGGTGCAGGAAGAGAAGATCATACATTTGCATATATATCCAAATTATATCTATATATCTATATATTATATATTTTTTTTCTGATATATATCTCTGTATGTCTATGTATGTGTATCTTTCTGATAGTTCAAGGAAAGGTAAAGCAGTATAGTATTTGTGGTTCATCCTAATAGAATTTTTTCTGATCCATAGGCTTTCTTGGAATTTGAATTTTACAGGTCACTCATCTATGATGGAAAATGAACCTCTATTTTCTTTTTCTTCCACAAGAAGCTTCTACCTTTTTTTGGTGACACTGGCGAAGTTGTCCGTAGGCAAAAATGATTTGAGTGAAATTATCATTGAGCAATTATGAGGAAAATCTAATCAACATGGACTGATTATGAAACATTCAGATCTGTAGTTTCCTTAATTGTGAAGGATCATAGGATTTTGAGTCACATAATACTAAGATTCACTCCACATGAAGCCCAAACTGGTAGTGGTAGTGAGCTTGTGTGTGTGTGTGTGACCATATAACCTAAAAAACTACATAATTGATTCCTTTCATTGATTTTAACTTTCCAGTTCATTCATGTGCACGTCAATATTTTGCTTACAGATCACCAGCTGTTGCGTGGACGCTGGCCATCAAAGCATCTAGGATCAATATTTCACAATAGTCAGAAACCCACCTGAATTAAATGGGACACTTTGTTTTGCAGCCTTTTCCAGAGCAGCTGCTAAATGTGACTTGGCCTCTTCAGAGACTGGCAGAGGTGATAAGGAGCAGGCACTGGGCGACACTGGAGTTCCCCTTGGGCGTTCCTTATGGTATCTTTTGCTGTGTGTGTGTGTGTGTGTGTGAGAGAGAGAGAGAGAGAGAGAGCCAGCCAGCCAGACAGACAGACAGAGAGACAGAGACAGAGAGAGAGAGAGACAGAAAGAGAGAGAGAGACAGAGAGAGAGAGAGAACAAGAGCTGATAAAGCCCCCTTCCTGTTGCCTGGGACAGAACTAAGGCGGGCAGGCTTGGCTCTGGAGGGGTCTGAAATCTAAGAGCAGCTTCCTTTCCCACCACTTTCCGCTGAGTCAGTTCACTGCAGACTACTCTGCAGGATCTGGAGGCCTTTGTGTTCAGATTATTTTACTGGCTACAAAAGCCACACCCTTGTTTTAAGGAAACAGAACACTTTGTCCTTTTAGGAGGTCTATACATGACCACACAGCCCTGGGATTTCAAAGCTGCCTCTCTGTGGCTTCTCTATTGTGATGTAAAATGTTGGGTAGACAGAGTGTCCTGTACTGAAAAGGCAGCTTTACAACTGGTAGCTCAAGGGTTCACCACACTAGTGAGGCCTTGAACAACAGATTAACAGTGGAGAACAGTTTCCCCAATCTATTGCACACATATATACATCCATACATAATGCTCAATGAGTAAGAAAAACTGGAACAGTAGTACTTTGATTTAGGAAAAGATCAATCTTATTTTTTAATCATACATATATTCTTGTAGCAATATATTTCAGGGCAGGAAAAGACCACTGACCTCCAGAGGCAGTGGTAGGAGAGGAAGTGGTGTGGAGGGGAGCTGGACTTTGAGACTGAGTTACCTCTAGTAACCAAGTCTCTTGTTTCCTGATCTGGAGGCAATCAGCTCCATGGAGATTACAATTTTAATTCCTTGTCTTGGTTACTTTACTCTGGTTGTTGGGACAAAATGCCTGGAATTAAGGAAGGAAAGATTTATTAAGTTCTCACTTTGTGGAGGTTTCCGTCCATACTCAGCTGGTTCCAAGACAGAGTGGCACATGGCTGAGGGCAGCTGTTCATGGGGAGGGGGGGGGGGCAGAAAACAGAAAAAGCAACAAGAGCAAAGGGGGAGGAGCAGCAGAGTGAGGCTCTTCCCCTCCCTCATAGTGCATGCCAGCGGCGGCCCACCCCAGGCAGGTGTAGCACTCACACCCGTAATCCCAGCGTTGGACCACAAATCAATCATAGACTAGCAGTCTGCCCCATGACTGCATGAGGCTTTCGGGGGGACACGTAGACACAAAGCACAACGTTTTTATTCTCCTCAAACTCTGTCCTCAAACCCCATGGCCAATGAGTGTGGGCCCTTGTTTTTAGTGCAAATAGACATTAAAACCAAACCACAGATTTACAGGGTAGACAGAGTGTCCTGTACTGAAAAATCAGCTTTACAACTGGTAGCTCAAGGACTCACCACACTAGTGAGGCCTTGAACAACAGATTAACAGTGGAGAAATTTTCCCCAATCTATTGCACACATATATACATCCATACATAATGCTCAATGA
>NW_004524591.1:2104743-2108810 GCF_000260255.1 Octodon degus
TGAAGCCGCGATTCGCGGCATGGGCTCTCTACAAAGGAGGAAAGGTTTGTTTAGCTCATAGGTTTTTGCTCATCACTGGATGGCTGCAAAGCAGGGTGGCATGGCAGAGGGACGTCACAGAGGAGAAAGAGTGCATGGTAGGGAGAAGGTGGCAAAGCAAGCAAGAGGGAGCCACAGCGCTTTCTGTTCCATGTATCTTATCCAGTCTCCTCAGGGTGGATAGCACTCACACCCTTGATCCCAGTGCCTTGCACTGCACCATGAACCAGTGCCAGTGTCTCACACCCTCGGTCCAGCTACTTCTGAAAAAGCCCCACCTACGACCAAATGAGGCTTTGGGGGACATTTAGACACAAACCATAACATCAACCCTTGGCTTCTTCATATGGCTGGAACAGATGAGAGAGGAACTCCTTAGAACCCACCCTCTTAATTAGTTACACACCGTTAACTATGGTCTAGACTGGGCTGTCTATCTCGATACCCAAGATTCATCACCCAGGATAGTGGTTATAAACTGACAATTTCTACCTATACTTTAGTTAAAAATAAGAGTATTGCTGTATCTAAGATCAGAAGCATAGTTTGGAGAGGCATGTAATACTTGTGAGACTCCTAATTAGTTGCTTCGTAGAAAATATGAAAAAAGGACCAATTAAGTCCTAGCTTTCCACTGCCCCTACAGTGTCATAAATTTTGATTCCTGTGGCACCAGTGTCATTTATCTTGCTCTGGGTCCTTCTGGGCCTCTTTCTGATAGCTCTTTTCATAGGATGTACATAGTAAATAGTGATTTTGCATATTGCCATTTCTTGAGTCTATAATATATGCTGCAAGTGGTCTCTAATCCCCTAATTATATATTTCTGAGATGAGAAAACTACATATCAGAACAATTAAATAATGTTCCCAGATTCCCCCCCTACAGTCATTTGTGAGGTATGGTGTTCAAGCCCAGACCTTTGTAACTGTTGGGGCTGTTCTTTCCCAGGTTACCTCACTGCTTATCTTCACTATGCAGAGTAAAAGACAGCTCTCTGTCCCAGTGGCTGATGTCATCAATGACTCCTGCACTACTTCTCATCTGTTAAGCTGCCCCTCCCCCACACCAACCACATAGCCTCAATAGATTCTTTCTTGGTCAGCTTTCTCTGTCACTCAGCACTTCCTTCTTCCCTTCTGGGAGGTGACCTTCCTTGGAGGTATTCTGTCATCAAAGTGTTGTTTCCATTAAGTGTGAGGTCTATTTAGAACTGGCTTTGTCCATAGTAAGAGTCGGGCTTTTATGTGGTATAAAATGAGAAAAGGCTTTAGCAAAAACTTTCTCCACAGAAACCCAACTAAAGAGATGTGCTCCTTTGCTTCACAAGGTGCTTTGGGCCATTTCATTTGCCTTGGAAGGTTAACACTTCCTGCCACCGTTTGGCTCCCATGAAACATTTCAGTCACTAGCTTTTCTTCTATCACTAGGTTAGTGTTCCTGAGTGAATGTCATTTTTAATGTAGGGAAAGTAGAACAGAATGAGTGGGAAGGGAAAAATGGGTAGAGGTGTCAATTAAATTTCATTTTGGAGTAGAGCTCTTGGGAGAAGAGTTCTAGAACAAATGTTAGTTATTCTCTAGTAATAACTGGTACTGCTGAGGCTGGTAAAAGCTGTGATCTTTAAGAGCTAGTTGCTAAAACACAGGAATATGGCTAAGTCTTAGTCTTGGAGATAAGGTGCTTCCCAGCTGTGCTAAGGGCAATCGCTGAACTCTGGAGAAGTGGTATCACACCTCCCCGCTTCTCCCACTATTCTTTCCCATATCATGAATGTTTTAATTTAAGCATGTTTTCATAATTTGTACTATTCTTTATAAGTTCTGTTTTTCCCCCCTTTTGATACTATCGGTAGAATTTAAGGCTTTGCACATGCTAGGCAAGTGCTCAATCACCAGGCTTACACCCCAGCCCATATCATGGAGAGAAATTATTAGGTTGAAAACTACAAAACTCCGGAGAGAGTGGCTTAAGGATTTTCTTATAAGAACTTGGTAACTTTTATAAAGAAAAGTGCTGAGCAGTAGCTAGTCTCGTGCACACAGAGCATTTGTTGGGACCTGTTCCTTCTCTCCCTTTCTACGGTCCCAGGAGCTCTTGTCCCAGCTACTTTATGGTTGTCTACTATGCTCTTTGGAGCCTAATTTCCAATAAACATTTTAAAATTTCTACATGGGAAAATTTAGGGACAGCAACGTGTGGTAGTTGGGGCAGGAGTGTTATGGGACTTATGCAGAAACTGTAAGCAAACCTTTCAATTGGCCATCTGTTAACGTCAGGTGGATTACGAGAGCCTCCTGCTACCACTCACACACACTCATGCATCTCTGCGCGACCGGTCTGTCTGTGAGAACCCTGGCACACGACTCAAGGTGACTATTCAAAGTCCAGTGCCAACTCCTTGCAGAGACGAGCTGCCCTAGCTTCAGTGTTCATCTTGTAAAAACCCTCAGGGCCCAGCCTGTTGCTATAAACCCCCTGCTCTTCTAACATAGTGTCTCACCTCAGATCAAGCAAGACTGTGCTAGACTCCAAGTGAGCCACTTTCCGTGGGCCTCGTACTGTCCCAGATATTATCTTATCACCTTGCTATTTCTTTCTTTGTATGTGTGTACGAAAAGGCATGTATCCTGACTTAGCATGAAAAGAAAACAAAAGCACCCATTGGTAAAAGCCTTTTTCAAGTCCCCTGAACCAGACATCTCCCATTTCCTTTACTTAAGCTCATTTCCTGACAGCCAGCCGTGTGCTTCTCTGAGCTCTTTCATTGCAGTTTACTTAAAAACAAATAGCTCTGAGCACAGGCGCTCTTTGATGGGATTAAAGTTTGTACACATGATTGTGCTGTCCATGTAGCTCAAAGAGTGACTTCTTAAGACTTTAAAAAGTCTAGAAATGTAATGGTAAATAAAATTGTGTATCTTATAAATTTTGAATTGCATTTTTAAACCACAAGAACTTATGGTCCTGTACACTTACTCTGAGGAAATCATTTTCTTTCTCTGCAATTTCTAGGAGGAAAATATTCTTTAAAAATTTAAATTTGTGTCTATTCCTGAATTTACACATTTTTCGGTGATATTTCTGACAATTTCTTACAGTGAAATTTGAGATACTTGACTCCTTCCTTTTTTTTTCTCTTTTTGCCATGACTTTCTGTTTTAATCATGTATCTAAATTTATTTCATGTGACCTTTGAAAACTTCATCTCTAACTCACTTTTCTGAACTCCCCAACCCCCACACTATCTTCTGTCTTCTGTGTGTGTGTGTGTGTGTGTGTGTGTGGTCCTAAAATGTGTGTGATTGTAAAATGCATGTGAACACTGAAAACAAAAACAAAGCTCCCAGCCACACATGCGGGCTGCAGCTCTGGCTGGGCTCCAGCGTTCCTTTAGGCAGACAATGCCCGGGTCAGCACAGCTGGGAGCCTTGGGGAGGAAACCCCGCCTGCCTTCTTGGGATATCTGGCCGCCTGGCCCCGCCTACAGCAGGCTGAAGCAAAGATGGGGCACACAGATTGTTTTGCAAATACAGTGGTTGGGAATAAATATCTGGTGCAGTTTGTCCTACTTATTCTTACATTAAAATCAATTACATTTGGTAATGTGTATTTAAAATTATATCTCACAAGTTTATTTTTTTCTTAAGGCCTTTCAAAAAAACAAACAAGCAAACAAACAAAAAACCCCTGAGACCAATTTTGGAATAACTACAGTAGTAGAGAAAGAAATAGCTTAGTGAAAAGCTAAAAATAGATACCTTTTTATTTTTGTTTTGCTTATTTCCAAAAGATTTGCCAGTATAGTTGGGATGATAGTGTAAAGACTAAATTAATCATCTAAAACAATGACAACGCAGGGATCAGCATTGTATTGCATAAAAAAAGCAATTATCGCCTTCTATATCTGGATTTCTGAAGCATTTCTCCTCCTCCTCCTCCTCCTCCTCCTCCTCCTCCGCCCCCTCCTCCTCCGTGCTCTCCTCCTCCTGCTCCTTCTTTGTCCTCCTCCTCCTCCTCCTCCTCCT
>NW_004524591.1:2108910-2117705 GCF_000260255.1 Octodon degus
GTAGTACTTTGATTTAGGAAAAGATCAATCTTATTTTTTAATCATACATATATTCTTGTAGCAATATATTTCAGGGCAGGAAAAGACCACTGACCAGATTTACAGGAAAAAAGCTTTAATTGGAAAGTAAGAGAAAATGATCAGGACGTTAGCTTGAGGAGCTAGCTGACAAATATTGGGCTAAGAAAATAGAAAGTAAAGGAAAAGGACTCCAGCTTGAGCAGTTGGAGTGGGCACATTCTGATGGAGAGGGTCAGACTGGGCTAATGTACAGTCAAGAATGTCAAATGGTCTGTTGTTATTTTTGACCTGTAGGTCCCTACTGAGTAGCTCTTTCCATCCATTCTCTGGCCCTGTGTAATTAAATTTATAACATCTCAGGATTTTTTCTGGTCAAATTCAAGGACACCATTATTTAATTTTATTAATTATTAATTTTATTCATTCGGCAAAAATGAGCTGATTGGACTATTTTCTCCAGAAAAACTATTCTCACGACTTCTGGGACAACACAGTTGTCTATTATTTTCCCCACTTCATTTTCTCTTTCTCCTTGTTCTCCTTCACTAGGTTTCCTTTTTCTGCTTAATGCTAAATGTTGGATTTGGTCTTTTCACTCTCAATTCTCTAATTTTTGTTGACTTTATCTAAGAATTAAGAAACATCTCCATGTTGATGAGGCAGAAGGAGTAGAGCAAGTTCGAGGCCAGCCTGGACTATATAGCCATATCCTGTTTAAAACATTCCAAGCAAATAACCACTTTCTTTCCAGATGTGTCCATTTTCATTAAATTACTGACTTCCCTGTTCATTAAATTACTGATTTCCCTAAGCAAGGAATTTCACGGTCTTGTTTCTGCAACTCTATCTCTTTTCGTTTTTCTCTCTGTACAGACCAGCTTTTCTGCTGTGTTTTATTTCCCAGTACAATCGGGCAGGTCGGAGTCCCAGCTCCTGTACTGGCCTGGAAAAGCCTCTTAGGACCTGCTTACATGGGCTGTTCTGTGTCAGATGAGACTGATTGGGCCTCAGGCCTACTAATGCATAAGGCCATTTTCAGAAAAGGTGGCTGGTGGTGCCTAGGTTGAGCAGACACTGTAATAATGTCTACTGTACTCTTTTACTGAGTTTTCACAAGTTTTGTATACTCAATCTCTTTGATTTACACATGGATAGGGGATAGGAAGGATCTGGTTTTGTATCAGTCATGACTGTAGTACAGATGTTTTTTTTCTGGCTTGTCATTTCTTCTTTGTTTCTTATTCACTAAAAAGAACCTGGACTATATGATTTCCTGACCTTTCTTGAAGTAAGGCTTTCTCTAAGAACAGCTTAACAAGTTTTAGTTCTTCCTTGAATGTGAAGGCCTGGTTTCGACAACATTCCCTTTGCCAAGCATGCCTTTTGGGGGTAATCAAATACACAAGGAGCTGTGGTGACCAAGTAGCTTTGACTCAGAATCTGAAAGGGTCTTCAAATAATAGCCTTATGGTTCTGATCCTATGAAATGGGAGGGGCACAATTATAGGAGTTTTCAGAAAGATGAGAAATCCAGTGAGAGGAATTTTTAAAAACCTTAATTTTGTTCATTCTGTGAAAAGCTGAAGAATGATTAAGACTCACCTTTCTTTTGGCCACGACAGGGCTTGCTAGAAAGAGCATTGGTTTATATACTAAAACCAACCTCTCTAAAAGATTGAGGCATTCTTACTCTCAAAGGAGAAGACACTCCATCATCAGGAGCTAGAATAATTCATCTTATTTCTTACCATTATTGTCTGTTAGTAGTAATTTTCAAACGGAAATCTACTGATTATTATTATTATTTTTTTCTTTTTCCTGGGATGGGCCTTCCTGTCTAGCAATGTGGTTGTTTCCAAGTAATAATTACATAATTGTTACGGAAATCCCCTTTTAGAAGCATTAAGAAAATTGTGCAACATTACTCGTTGGATCTTTTAATAAATACTTACGCCACAGCAAGAAGAAATGATGTGAAACTTTTTCTGTGGCCTTGTTGCCAGAGAGGAATGAAAGCAGTGCTGTAGTAGCCTGCTGTTCCACACGGTAAACGGTAATCGTTGCCTCTGCTGTTCATCATGGGTTGATTTCTGCTTGACAACAGAACTCTTCACAGGATAAATGCACTGTTTTGTTCATTCAAAACGTCACAATCTGAAAAATGTTATGAATATAATTTCCTCTCCTTTCCCCTTTTATCTAATCCAAATTCCACATCAAAAGTGAGAAAAATAACCCATCGACTTTGAAAGAGGTTCACAAACGTGAAAACTGGTGAATAAAAAATGAGTTATGAAATTTTTTTTTTTTGTGGTTGAGGTAATTTATCTTCATGACTGTCATTCTGACCAAACTGATAAAAAGTCTCTAGAATACTAAAGACCACGGGCAAGTTTCTGAAAGGAGCTCCTATTCTTTCCTCATTTTATTTAATAATTATTCCATTGTTTAAAAAAATGGGGAAGAGGTTTTTTGGGGGGGGCATTGTATCAAGAGTTCTTTTTACAGGGTGAGCGGCATTTCCATTAAAACAGGAAAATGTTTATATTGTGTCTACGAAATTTGAGTCAATATGTGCTCAAGTCCTTAATTTAAATGCACGTAAGGGGTAAAGAACGTCCCAGCAAGCTGCACGTCTTCTCCACAGCGTCTGCCTTATAAATGCTGACATCTACACTGGACAGTCAGAGGTATAAGTTTCCTGGTTGTCTCCAAAAGACACAATTTTGAGCCATTTCCACTGTATTTTACTTGGGGAAGAGTTTTGAAGCTGATAAAGCATTAGAAGTTTGCCAGAGGAGACAGTTATAAACTCCTTCCCGAATGAGCACCAGTGCACACAGACTCGGTGATCTCAGCCGTGTCCCACGCCTTTGCTCAACGTCCAGTTCGTATGTCCAGCCACCTTGGTTAGCAGGACTTCCTAGAAATCCCATAGGGATTTAACTCTAAATCTTCCTCCCTACACCCCTCCCCCCATTTATTTCCCATCTGCTGTCCTGCTGCAGCAGGACAGAAAGCTGGCGTTCATCCTGCATACGTCTCTCTCTGTCACTACCTTCACTCCTGCTCTGTGCCACCTGCTCGTGTTGTGACAATCTTCTGACCTCTCTGACACACCCTCTTATTCTCCTTTATCAATCAGTCCTCTGACTGATTTTCCCTTGCTCAACCTGGCATGATTTTTCCTTTCCTTTCTCCAGTTTGTCCTTTAACACCATTACCACAGATTTTTCTACACAAAAATGCCCTGGTCAGTGTCATATTTAAAATATTTAAGTGGATCCTCTTTGGTGTAAAATTCCTTCCTCCACTCTTCCTCCTTCTCTCCTAAACATGAACACATGCTTCCGAAGTTTCCTGGAAAGGACGGTTCTCTCTCTCTATTACTGCACAGACTGTTTTTGCTGGAAATGCACTTCCCAGCCCTGTGTGATTGGTCATTTCCTTCTTGTTCAAGGCTGAGCTTACATGTGACCTCCCCTGACACTTCTGTCTCCACCTTTCTGAGTAATGTGTCCCTCCTGTTTTTGTTGCCTAAACATCTAGGACCTGGCTCTGATGCAACCCCAAAAGGCGGAGTGATACTCTACCCGAAAGACTACTGATTGCCCTTGGAGTCAAACAGACCTGGACTGGAATTATCAGTACTCTGAATAAAGCCCAGAAATATGCCTGAGTCTTGATAAACATCACTTTAAAAAAAATCTGTAATGAATAATATAGAAGATACTTGTTACATTACAAGTTTAAGTGAATGTAAATCCACATAATTTTTAAGTAAAGTGAAATAAATATGACAAAAAGATTGTAGCCAGGTTTGGTAAATGTAGTTGGGTTTCTTGCATAATTGTAGGTGCATCATGTTCCCTTTGGGATTCTCACAGGCAGGGACAAAGCTGGCCCACAGCAGTGCCAGTATGTCAGTATTTGACATTATTTCCCTCTCTAAAATATACTCTGCTGTCTTGGATTTGTTGACACAATTCTCATCTGTGCATCTCCTATCATCCCAGCTGCCCATTTTCAGTGTATTTTGTAGGTGTTCCTCATATACCTAGAAGATGGTTGAATTCACCAGGTCCTTTCTTGATGTCTCTTGTGTTACTCTGTCGTGTGTGTGTGTGTGTGTGTGTGTGTGTGTGTGTGTGTGTTGTACGTTGCTCAGGATCAACCTGGAGCCTCATGGTGCTGTACAAATGTGCCCACTAAGACAACCTCAGGCCCCTTATGTCTCTTTATTATATAATTCCTCAAAGCATAATGGGTGGACAGCAAGAGAATCACCTGCCTTCCCCTGGCCAGAGGGGTGGCACAGTCCTTTTCTAGGGAGATGAGTCTTCATTTATAGTAAGTTCTTCAAGTGACTCTTGGGCACACTGCATTTGAAAACTGTGACTTTAGAAAGTTTGTCTCCTACTGTGGTTTCAAATACTATCTACTTGCTAAAGATGTCAGATTTAGGTCTCCATCCCAAACCTCACTCTTGGACTCCCACCCACGTAGCAGCCCCTTCGACATTCCCTTTAGAAGTTTCTCAGGTCTATTTGCAGAGGAATACAAATACAGTAAGCTTTTTGTATTCCTTTGCAAAGTGTTCTTAGTTTAAAGGAAGCCATTCTGCTTATCCAAGTTGTCTAACCCAGAGTCAGCTTTCTCCCCCCTCCTCACTTCCTCTACCTAACACCAGAGTGCATATCCTAGCTCTTGAATTTTCCTAATTCTCTCTAACCACACCACTGTATTGTGTAGCCTAAGCCACAGTTACCTCTTGTCTGACTTTCTGAAATAGGCTTCTAACTGATCTTCTGCTACCTACTATACATCAATACAGGCTCTAACTTCCAGTGTTCAAAGACCCTGCTGGTCCTGGGTTAGCCTTGGTTCCCTTTTCTGTGGCATAGGATAAAACAGTGCCTCCTTCAAAGGGTTTTAGGAAGGGTGACACATGGTAATTCAGGTACAATAGTTTGTCATTTGTGGGCCACCTGGGAAGGAAGCTTACGAGAAGTTGTTATGCTCATGGTTGACCTTTCTTCAGCATACTGGTCACCCCCAAAAGAGTGATCCTTAAAAAGTCACGTTCCTGCTAAAACACTTCACAGCTTTTGATGTCTTTAAAGTATGGCTTTCATCACCCTCACTGTCTGTATTCACAGTTGAAAGTCCCACTGCCATCTTTTGTGGCTGTTCCTGTGGATTTCTTCCCTTGATAACTCTTTATTTCTTGCATTCCTTGACTGCACTATCCCCTCTTCTGTACCCACTTAATGACCATTTCAAGTTCTTTCCTGTCTGATGACATATGTTCCTCCCCACCTCCCCAGTGTATCCATAAGCCCTGCTTTAGAATCCATTGATTTTTTTTTTTTTTTTTTTTGTAAATTCTATGAGTTTCAGGAAAAAATTTCTTGAAAGTGGACTCCTTTTGGATTTAGCTTTTCATTTTATACTATTAACTACAGTTGTAATTTCATTCTTTGGCCATTAATCCTACTCCACTTTGATTCTGGGGAATGTGTATTTTGTCTTCACAACTGCATTCCTTTAGGGCCTGGCTTATTTATAGAAGATACTAGAAACTCATTGAGTCAATATGACAATCGAAATATTGCTCATTTTCCATTTCTACTTTGTATATTTCTGTTAAATGTTTTTAAAAATGTATTTAGTACATGGTCTACCGGTTCTCACTACAGATCGGATTCATCGTGATTCTCCTGTTTGCAGCCTCCCAAGCACTGGGATTACAGATGTGTGCCTCCATGCCCAGTCACATTCACTGTGTCAGTGTGCCCTGGGGGTGAGGCCTGCATGGCAGGTTGGGGATCTAATCCTCGGCCCCTGCATCTGCCTAAGCAGGCATTTTGATCTGCTGAGCTATCTGGTGGATCCTTTCCTTTAATCTTTTGATTTCATTTTGGTTATTAGATGTGTAGTAATATTAAATAAAAGAGCTGAACAATATCTTAAAAGGACTGAGATTTCTCTCAGGTAAATTTTTCTCTCTGTAAAATTTTAATTGAAAAATAAAAATAAGTTTCCAGAAATGATACATTTGAAGGTATCAGGTGTTTGAGTCATGTTTTTATTGTGAAAAGAATCTTTAACACATTTTCCCCTTTCTTTCTTCTCCCTCCCTCCCATACTAGCGATTGGATTGAACTCAGGGCCTTCACACTGAACTACAACCTAACCCTATGTATTTTTTTTTTCCTTCATAGCTCTTTTTAAAGAGGATACTTATAGTTTACAGGATACCCTGATGGAAAGGCAAGGGCAGAGGGTAAGAGACTGTTGTACATTTTTAGTCCATTAGTCTTTGGCAAGCCCCACCAAGGCCAAATTCACCGGGGACACCCAAAGGCAGTTGGGGTCAAGTATGCAAACCCAAATAAACATACTGGATTAAGAAAAAAGAAATCTAGAAACCCTTGAAGAAAGGGCTTCACCCTGAAAATTGGAAAATGCCTGGAGAGGAGAATGGACAGTCAGTGTAGTGATCTCTGCTGCTGTGGGCCTGGGCTGGGGCTTAAGAGTTGAGCCAAGGATGCCGGAGACACTCGGCATCAGTGGCTCTCTTCTCGGGGATGAGCTCCAACATGGGCAGTAAGAAGTCTGTGAAGCCAGCCGCCTCTTCCTGAGACCACTCATACTTCTCCACCAGAACCTCAAAAAGGCCCCAGGGTTTCAGCTTCATGATATGTTTCAGGTCACCTTTTTTGGTGAAAAATTCCTTGGAATATTTTCCTGCCACAATGAGCTTGCGAGGCACCTTTCCCAGAAGTTCTATGATCAACGCAATGTGATCTTCATCTTGGGTGTACTCTTCTCCAGAATGAGGCTCAAATAAATAATCACCAGTAGCCAATTCAAAGGCCATGCATGCCGTGCTCCAGATGTCAGCTGGGGTATTATAGCCAGATCCTATCAGAACTTCCAGGGAGCAATACTGCCTTGTTTGAATATCTTCAGTGAAGTGTTTGTGCACCCAACAGGCATTTCCAAGATCAGCAATCTTCACTTTGAGCTTTTCTGCATTTTTTGGCTCAAGGGAATTAACAAGAAAATTTCCAGCAGTGGATTTTCCTTTGTTGTCCAGGGGCCCATTCTGTCCTTCCTCGTGCTCCTCTTCACAAGGGATCTCTGCCCGGATGCTTTCTTGAAGTTGGCTGATGTGCTGCTCATGGAATGACTGGTCTCCAGTTGCGGAGGACTGGCACACCATAGTATCTGACACCTCCGGTGGTGCAGGTGTGCAAGAGTCTGTTTCTTGAGATGTGCTGTCTCCATTTTGGGAGCTTAGGAAACTAGGTTCCTGCTTCAAATTTTGGACATCACAGTCATTAGCATTATGGAGATCCTCTGCAAGCCTCATTGTTTCTTTATTACTGTTCTCAGTATAATTACTGACTTCAATTACTCCATTGCAATTAATTTCTGCTGCACCACCCTCTACACCACGCTCCATAAGTGTCTGATCCTGGCCAATGGAACTTGACTCTTCAAGTTTCTCTTGGGTCATTTTATTAGGTGGGTTCTCTTTCAAGGGTCTTTCAACAGGACTCTCTGATTCTTCTTGCTTGTTAGGTCTTTTTTGCCCAGGGCCCGACTCTTTCTCCATTTCCTCAATTTCCTGCATTCGCTTCTCTAGTAATTCTGCCTGGCGCTTCTGCTTCTTCTTCAATTTCTTCTTCTTATTCTTTGACATTTTGTCAGCTGGCTTAGGCTGGGGAGCAGTACTGACTGCAGACCCGGAAGGTGGAGGGGCTCCGGATCGCTGCCATTCTGTGGCTTCTGCTGCCAGTCTCCGGATGTACTGCTCGTTCACCGACAACAAGATGTTTTCCGGTTTAATGTCAGTGTGGATGATACGGCAGTTGGTGTGTAAATAGTCCAGGCCCTGTAACACTTGCTGGATAATTTTTTTGACACAAGGCAGCGGAAGCCCTTGATAGTTGGACTTGATGATCCACTTGAGCAGGTAATGCCCCAGAACTTCAAACACCATGCAGATATGTGTTCCATTAACTCCTGATATTTTAAAGTCATCTAGTAGTTGAACGACCATTTCTCTGTTTGGATCACTGGGGTCTGAATTGCGGACTGATTTCAGCAACCGGATTTCATCTAGTGCTGTTTCAGTATAGTGTTCAGCACTTTTAACTACTTTCATTGCCACATATTTCTTTCCCTGAATATCCCATGATAGCCACACTGTTGAAAAGTGCCCCCAGCCCAACTTTCAGATCACATGGTATCTGCCATTGAACAGATCACCAATTTTTACAAGATGATAACCTCCTTTACAGTAATCATTGGGATCTTCCTGCTCATCATCATCAGAGCCCAGAATCTCCTCTTCCTGCTCTGGCAGATCACTCTCAGAATGGGGGGCAGAGCCTCGGTGCTGAGTTTCATTTTTCCTTTGGGCTTTGTCCTTCTTGGCCTTGGTCCTTTTCTTTCGGGCCTGGAGCGCAAGCACTTTCCGCTCCATGGCGAGACCGGTAACCGCTAACCCTATGTATTTTGAGACAAAGTCTCATCAAGTTGTTACATTGCCCAGGTGGACTTGAGCTGGAGATCATCCTTCCATGCCCTCCTGGAATGCTGGGACTATAATGTGGCCACCATCTTGGCTGACATTCTCTTCTGTATTTGCAGCACACTGTCAAGTTACCTACAGCCAACCCTTTATTATTTTGTTGCACTTTTCATCACTTCTCTTAGCTACTTTTCTCATTGCTGAGACAAAATACCTAACACCCAAAGTT
>NW_004524591.1:2126280-2163073 GCF_000260255.1 Octodon degus
CCTCCGCCCCCTCCTCCTCCTCCTCCTCCTCTTGTACCAAGGATTGAACTCAGGACCTTGCGCTTGCTAGGCATGCACTTAAGCTACCGAGCTAGCTCCCTGGCCCCCTTAAGGTACATTTTGGAGAAGGCCTTTTGATTTAAAGAACAGCATACGTAAAGCACTTCATTTAGCCCATTACTTTGATGTGTTACTTCCATTTCTCCTCAAATAGCCATATAGTTTCTACAATGTATAATCCTTGAGGGTGCAGACTTGGTTTACTAATCACTACATCCACAGAGAAATGGCAAAAACCTCTCAGAGAGGAAAAGGGGGGAAAACCACCTGCTCTAAGATGCCAACTGTGCTGAACTTTCATGTACAGAATTTCATCTTGGAACCCCCACCTCCAAAACCCTCTTTTTACCCAAATTAGAAATATTTTGAAAATCACATTTTAGAGAAGAAGGAACTGAGGTTCAGGTAATACCTGGTCATTCCTAGTAAACACAATTTTTTTCTTTTTTACTCTAAACTATAATAAAGCATAAATTATAGCTTCTAATTGCCAGGTCTAGCATGCCTGTCTACATGTTATAATTCATAGCACAGTACTCTTTCCACTAAATGTCACTTGTTTCTGAAATTTTTCTTTGACCCATAACTAGAAAAACACTAAGAACAAGGAAATATCATCAGCCTAAGCTGAGATAGGCAGCTCCGTTACAGGTTCAACTCATATGTCTATCCAATGGATGAGGAAAAAGAGAAGGTGTATAGATGCATGAAAGAATGCTGCTTAGCCTTAAAAAGAGGGAAACCCTGTCATTTGCACCCACGTGGATAAACCTGAAGGACATGTGCTTAGGGAAGTAAGCCAGGTACAGAAAGACAAATGCCTTCAGTTTGTTGTTTTTTAAAATCTTTTTATTTGGTACAGGGTCTTACTCTGCAGCTCATACTCGTAGTGATCCTCCTGCCTCAGCCTCCCCGGTGCTGGGATTATAGGCATGCACCACCCTCCCGGTTTCAGTGGACTGCACTGCACACCTGGGATTCTGGGGTCGGCCTGGCTTGTGGTACTGGGGATCCAACCTAGGAACCTGCGCTTGCCATGCAGGCACTTAGACTGCTGAGCAATCTCCCCAGCCCTACTTTCGGTTTTTAATGGCGAGTGACTGCTAAACAAAGCTAGCTCAGTAGCAGAGAGCAGATCCAGGCGTTCCAGAGGCTGGACTTTGAGGACCCTGAGAGTGATTGGCAGAACGAGAAACTATCTCTTAAACAGAAATAACAACTTGTAAGCATGAACATGATGGCTATGTATCACTTGTACTGCACAAATCTATAGTCATACTTTACTACTCAATAAAAGAAAAAATATCCAGCATTTTCCTGGGGAGACTATTGTGGTCTGGGAGGAAGACTTATACCCCTGCCAGTTAGGTGAGGGAGGCAGGAAGCCTGCACCCCATATGTCCCTCTCCGGTGCTGGGCCCCAACTTCCAGGGTCCCCGGGGTCTGCTGGGCCTCACACACAGTTCACTCTCTCAGGGAAACAATGGTTGTGACCTTCACTTTTCTGTCACCCTCCATGTGTTTCTTCATGTTTTTAGGGTTGCTGTTTTCCTCAGTCTTCACAGAAAGGTCGCCCTCCTGGCTTTCGGATGTAGAGCCACAGACAGGTGCGTCCAGCAGGCTGATTTGAAGGGGGCCTCGTACCTGGTGTGTTGGTCAGGTTGCTGTCTGGGGGTGTCCCATCCCTGAACAAATTGCCAATTCCAGCCCCTCTACCTCTCCTGAGGGAGGGAGCCCCTGAACCTAGAGCCCTCACACTGAGCCACATCTCCAGCCCTTTTCTATTTCTTATTTTCACACACACAAAAAATCCCTGCTAAATCTCCAACTTGTCCAGGCTCAGCTTTAATTTATGATCCTCCTGCCTCAGCCTCCCCAGACACTGGGATGACAGGCTGTGCTCCCGGGGCCCAGGGCCAGGTCATTTCTTACACAAGAAATCAAGCCATGAGTCAGGCAGGGCCTGGGGCCAGGCAGATGCTGTCCGTGTAAGTGAACAGGGAGGGACCCACTGGGAGCAAACAACAGCACAGGGTTCAGGCTTTGACTTTCCTGGGCCGGGGCCAAGCTGGCCATTGAGCACAGCAGGGAAGTACTCCTGCTTCTCTGCTCAGGTTTCCAAAGGAAACGCAATACTCGCGGAATCTCAATGTCTTTACTGTGTTATAATTTTTTCCTTCTATTTCCCCCCACTGTTTTGTATTTTCTGTTCTTTTATAGCGTAATAGTCTGTGTTCTGAATTTGTTTGATCAAAATATTGGTAATTCTGATTATTCAGCTTCCTATTTTAAGAAAAACCATATAACATTCTAGAGATTTTTTTTTTAAACAAAATGTAATGAATGAAAACGGGAGTATTTTTTTTTAACCCTTAGAACATTTTTTTTTTAATTAAAGGAGGCCAAGCTCTCCTGCCACACCCAAGAAGTTTCTTAAAAATATTGATAAAGCTGTCACTGCAGACCCATTCTGGGGTTAAAAGGAAGCAATATTTGGCATAAGTATTGTGGTAGAAACTTTTATTAAAAAACTTTTTTTCTTTGTGCACAAAGTCTAGCAAAATTTTAGAAGATACATACACATGAATGCATTATTATAAGCTTTAAAAAATTACCATTAACACATTTGCATCTAATTTTACTCATCTCTACTGAACTCTGAGACACTTTGATCCTCAGAAGCAGAGTAATTTTGTGGAGAAGTTTATATTTTGGTTTAGCAGGAAAATAGCAGTAAAAAGCCATTGAAATATCTGGAATGATTGAAAGTCAAGTATTTTGAAAGATCTACTGTGACTAAAACAAACATAGATTGAAAAGAAATTTGTTTTTAAATTATTTCCAACTGTCATTTCAAGGCAAGTTTCAAAGGAAAACTTTGATATTAGTGGGAAAAAAACCTGGCTACTAGCTGGCTATTAACTAAATACTATTTTTATTTTAAGAAAAGGAAAGGTCTTAGGTGTAGCTCATTGGTGAGCTACATGCATCAAACATTGAGTTTAGTCCCAGCATGCACACAGATGATTGAAAAGTGCCCATGAACACAGCTCGCAGTTTTTCCAGTTGGCTTACAGGCCTGCACATGCTCTTCACTTGGACAAAACAGCTCCCCAATTTTTGACTCTGGCGGTACATGAGGGTTCTAGAGAAGTAGAACCGAAGGCTGTGTGTGATAAAGAGAGTGGGAGGTTGCTACTTTAGGGAACTAGCTTGGAGGAGCGCTGGTGGCGCTGGCGGATCCCCATCTGCTGCAGGGTGGAGACCAGGGAAGAGCTGATGCTAGCTTTTAAGGACAAAGACAAGGAAGCCTTCAGGTTAAATTTTTTGAAGAGATAATGATCAACGTGGAGATGCTCTTCAAAGGTTCTGTGGCAGACAGTATTATTAAGCTCCCTGTTCAATAGCTAATTTCTTGGCTTGAGTTGCCAGATGTAGCAAATCATGAGACACAATGCATAATTAAATTTGATTTCATTTAATTTCAGATAAACAATAATTTTTTAACAATAAATTTTTGATGTAAGCATCTACTGAATATATTGTATGAGGCTTATTTTATTAAATTTTTCTTCATGTTTGTCTGAAATTCAAAGTTACCTGGATGTTCTACATTCACCCGGCCTCCTGACCCCTTGTACTCACTACCAAATCTGTTTTGGAGAGTGAATTGAGCTCCTCAATCTAAATTAGCCCCAGATATATAGGGTGCAGAGAGCACATACCTGTGGCCAATGAAATATAGCTTCAAGTCAACTCATTGACTCATTTTTGCTGTTTGCCCACTGTGCTTTCTTACCTATTCCTTGTCCAAAAACATAAGGCTTGGGGGGTATGAAGCCATTTTGCTGTCATGGTTCGAGAGGCACTTATTAAAATGCTCAGGAAGAGAGATGGAGCCCTGGGGACTGAACCTAGGGCCTTGCCCACAACAGGCAAGCATCTACCACTGTGACACACCCCTGGCTCCAAACCTGGCTTCTTGACAAAACTCTTGAATTGATGCATCTGCCTTTGGAATGTTCTATCATAGGAAAACCTTTATTTGCTCAAGTCACTGTAGTTTTGTTTCTCTTACATGAAGCTGACCAGAAGCCTGGACAGTATATATGAGTTCTTTGAAATCATATTGAGTGAAAACCTTTGTTTCTGCAAGATGTATTTCCTTACTACTCTTTTTTGACTTTGAAAACAATCTTATTTTGCTTCTTAATACCTGGGTAATTTTGGGGTCAGGTCCAATTGTCTCCATGGCCAGTCTGAGGAATGGCAGTATTTTTTCCTTTTGTATTCTGTACATTTACATGCACATAGTTTTGTTAACTACCAAAATAAGAGGATGGTCAACATTTAAATGAAAATAAAAAGCTGCTCCCTTTGTATCTGCCCCAATGAACAAAAATGTAAGAAGCAAAGATATCATCAATTACTTTTCCCAGAGATATTGTAAAAGCAGTCATTGTCTAATTTAGTAGGATTTAGTAGGGTCACAGGATGACCTTGGGAAACATAGGCAAAAGGTGTTATTAGTTTTAGTAAATCAAATATTAGTGATAGATAAAATAAGTGCTTCAGTGGCATGGCAAAAGTGGATAAAACACAGGTCTTTTGGAGTATAAAAAACATACCATGGGTCTTACACAAAAGCCTTATGGAAGTTAGATTTAGAGGGCACAAAATAAACTTACTATACTTTCAGAGACATGTGAAGAATTATAATCCCTTAAAAGATTTTACTATCCACTCATCTCTGGCCCTTCTGCTCATTTGGGAGGATTTGTGAATTATAAGAGTGCATTTGTGGAAGTATAGGGTGGTGTTGGCTTCACGGGGAATGCTGTAGAGGACATGGTGCTAGATTTCTTTTCTTTCCTTTTTTAAAAAAGTGTATTTGATACAGGGTCTCATTACGCAGCTCACACTCATAGTGATCCTTCTGTTTTCAGCCTCCCCAGTGCTGGAATTATAGATGTGTGCCACCATGCCCGGTCTACAGTGCTAGATTTCTATATTGTTGAATAAGAAAACTGGAACTCATTCATGCTCTCATTTTTCCTATGACCAAGTCAGTCAGCCTTTATGATCTCTAATTTGTCAAGGCAAAATAAAGATAATTAAGATATTCTTAATATCTAAGGAATGTAGATATGATTAACAAAAAATACTTTGCACAGGAAAACAGAAATTTTCAGGCTTAAATTGTTTGTTGACTTTTTCAGGGCATAGAAAATATATTTCTTTGTAAATAAAGCCATATTTGGCAATATCCAGTAGGTAAGATATATTAGCTCTATCACTGAAAGAATGTATGTAAAAGAAAACATCTTCCAAGTCACTTGTTTTTTAGATAATACATTGACTATTACATATGAATTATGCTCATACTATGTATAACTTGTGAAATTTTAGAGAACCCAGATTCATTGGGTATGAAAATAATGTTTTTCATATGTTGATAGGATGACATTTTAGGTGATCACTGTACTTATAACCCAGTTTTAATCTGTATGGAGAACAACTATATTTTTTACTTAACACAATGCTATCTACTATTCTACTGAAGTAATTTTAAATAATACCTGACCTTGTTTACATTTTCTTTTTGTATATATTTAGTACAGGGTCTACAGGGTCTCACTACACAGATTAGATTCGTAGTGATCCTCTTGTTTTCAGCCTCCCAAACCCTGGGATTACAGGTGTGTGCCACCATGCCCAGTCTCAATCACTGTCTCAGTGCGCCCCAGGGGTGGGGCTACATTTTTTTATATAGGAAAAGAGATTCTTGTTTTTAGTTTAGTTCACCAATAGCCTAGACACAGCTGTGCTGTAGGCATCAGTAGAAAGCAGTTATGAAAGACAGATTGGTATTCCCTGTATTTTTTTCTTAACATTTTGGTTTTTTACTTTCCTATTTTACTAAAATAGGAAAAAATATTTTATAAAATAGGAAAAGTAGGAACTACCCAAGTTCTTAATAAGAACTACCCGAAAGAGGGGGTGAAGAGATAAACCTCCTGTCACTTTTTCGGTCACTTTACCCTGACTCTAGCTCTGGTTCCTAGAGCCTTGGGCTGCAGTTGTGTCTGGGGCCAGGACCTTTCCTAAGTCATCTGCTCTGAGTGAGCAGTGCTGACCCCGTGCGCAGAGCAGCTTGTGGACCGCTTACTGTGGCCACGGCAAAGGGTCATGTTGGAACTCTCTTTCCCTTCCTAAGCGCAAGGAGACATCCTAACTTAGACTTACTAAGCGCGCAGGTGGTCTACAATGTACGTGCTGCCTGTAGTTATTCAGAATGAGAATTAAGGTTCAGAAAGACAACTTGCCTGTGTTCACTTTTATACACTATAGCACAATGAATAAATACCAAAGCACAGACCCATATGAGAATAATTTGAAAGTTGCAGCCTTGGTTGGCTTATTAACTAACTAAACCAATTTTAGTTAATAGGTTTAGTTAACTAAATAGGTGCTATTTTTAAGGTTTTCACAAATTGGGGGGTTCTAATGGTAAACACTGATCAGTACATTCAGCACAATTCAATTTTATTTAGAAATAGAATATTATCTCTCTATAACTTTACCAAATCATGATCTACCATCAACAGACAGCTGTCTGGTCTATCTTGATGGCCACCAGAAGTCCTTGCTGTACAAGTTTGTGAAGCGAATGCCATCCTCGTGTGATTCAGTCTCTCCCAACCTCTGCTACCAACTCTTCTGACTCTGCCCTTACTCATATGGTTTTTACTTGCCTAGTAGTAGGCCAGACTTCTACCACTTTCCTTCTAATCTCCCGGTTGCTCCTTCATGAGTTTTGATGCTGGTTTACATTTATTTATCTATTTATTTATTTTTGCACTGACACTTGAGCCCACAAATGCTCTGTCACAGAGCTCCATCGCTAGCTCTTTTACTTTTTTAATTTAAGATAAGATCTCTCTAAGTTCCTCTGTCTGCCCTTGAATTTGTGAACCTTATACCTCTCTTACAAGTACTTAGAATTTACAGGCCTGGGCAATTGTTCCCGGCAGCTTCCCTGACCTTGTTTACTGTCAGTCTTGCATTCTCTACCTTCTAAACATTGGAAGGATTTTCTGTCTTAATTTCTGTCTTTCTAGTTGAGCTCAGCCAATCTCAAGGTTTTAAATGCCTTCTAAAGCTGCTAAGTCTTATGTTTAAACCTCCTTCACTGACCTTTCTTTTGAGTCCTACAGTCCTTTGTGTATTTGTTTACCCTATATTCCTATTTCAAGATCTAATTAGCATCTCACATTTAATGCATGCAAAATATGACTCCAGACTATCCCCTTCTTCAAAAGTCACTCTTTTCTTATTAATTAAAAAAAGTAGCATTTATAACCCTTCAGGTGCCAAGGTTAAAATGCCAGGAATGCTCTTTAACTTTTTCTTTCTCTTAGGCTAGTCCAGTAGTGGTGAACCTATGGTACACATGCTACCATGGGCTCTTTGGGCCGCTGAAAGCTCCAAAAGCTTTGATCTCATCATTGGTCTAATCCCATCCACCAGCTAGTCTTCTTGGCCCTCCCTTAAGTCGTTTCCTGAATTGAACTGCTCTTCACACCTCATCCCAGCAACTGATATTTCTGATCTGGACGGTCACAAGAGTTCCCTAACTGGTCATCTTATCTCTATATTTGCCTACCTACAATCTATTCTTCATGTAACGGATTTTGATCTCTTTAAACTGTAAATGAGTTATTTTAATCTCATCGTTTTTTTCCAAGGATTTCCCATCATATTCAAAATAAAGGCCAAAGTATTTCCAGTGATCTACAAAACTATGCAGGGACAAATCCTTGCTTAGTGTGGTGCTTCTAACTCTGGCCCACCTGGCTTCAGCTCACAGTAGATGACTTGCTCCATTAGGCAGGTCAAGATTTGCCTGCCTCAGAATCTTTACAATGCTTTCCCCACAGGCTGGGACTTAAGCCTGGGCCCTACCTCCTGATAACCCATGTGGGCATGGAATCGTTAATGGTTTAACCCAATAATGAGGTTATTACTTTTTTTTAATTTTGGTACAAGGGATCAAACTCACGACCTCATGCTTGACAGGCAGACACTGTAACACTGAGCTATACCCCTGGCCTGAGGTTACTACTTTCAATGCATGAGTCTTTGGAGGACACTTTATATTTAAATCATAATATTCTTCCCTAGTCCCCAAAATTTCATATCCATCTCATAACTCAAGAATGTAGTCCATTTCCAAAGATCCCCAAAATCTCAGAAATTCTAGCATTATGCACTAGTCCAAAAGCAAAATCTCCTCTGAGATTTAAGGAAACTTTTAGCTGTGAATCCTAGAAAATACACAAACAAAAAGTAAAATAATATACATATTCCTCAGATAAAATGATATAGAGTAAATATTTCCATTCCAAGAAAGGGACTAAGGAATAGGAGGAAGCAGATCCAAACAAGACCAATAGCCAGTAGAGTACACTTTAGGTCCTGAAGCTCCCTTTCTGTTATCCAGGGTACCCAGTGGTGAGATATGTGATTCAAAGGACTTGGACATTCTTGCCCCTGTGGGCTTGCTAATTAGAGCCCTTGTGGGCTGGCTTTACTTGGTGCACACAGCCTTCCTTATCAGATGTTCCATGCTTTTGCCATCTATAACTTTTTGGGGTCTTTATTTCAGCTTTGCCTTACTGCCAAGGCTTTAAGCATTGATCTCTTAGGGTCTTTTAGCAGAGGCCACATGTTGGCTGGCCTCCCAGATCTTCTGTTAAAATCTAAACAGAGGCCTTCATGATCTTACAGTTCTTGCATTCTGAATTCTTGCAAAAGCTGTACCAAAGGCATGATACCAAGGTCTGATGCCATCTTGAGCAGGAAGTAAGGCCCCCTTAGACCATGGCTGCAGCAGCCCTTAATTGCTTGGATAGCTAAACTTGGAGAAATCCTTCTCTAGATAGCCCTTAGTGAACAAGACACCCTGGGGCTTTTTTCTCAAAAAAGGTTGGTATGTGTTGTGTCTAGATATCCCCTCAAAGCCTAATGCAGTCATGGATGCAAGCTTCTAGAGTTGTGATAGATTCACTGTCTAATGCTGGGTGTTGAAGGTGGGGGTCCAAGATGAAATTTTGCTTATAAAAGTCTAGCACAGTTGGACATTAGGGCTGGGGTCATAGCTCAGTGATACAGCACTTGTGAGCTCAATCCCCAATACAAAAAAAAAAAAAAAAAAAAGAAAAAAAAAAAAAGAAAAAAGAAAGAAAAAAGAAAAGAAAAAAGACTCAGCCTATGTCTTAGCATTCTTACTTTGCTCTAGATTACTTATTTTTCAGTAGATCTATCACTGTATTTTTAATTTTGAAAGCAGAAATAATTTTTAATCATTTTGAAATGAAACATGTACAGATAATATATCCGATGAAATATCTTTATATATATATATACATATTTGACAATATATTATTCTGTCTCTCACAGAAGTTGGATCACAGCACAGCAGCCATTCCTCCCACTGCTTCATGTCATGCATAATCTTCTTATACATCACAAACTTTAGAAACAAGAAATAGATCATTTAATAAAATACACTGAATCAGGACTCTAGAGAACACATAAACTGGGGTTGTTGAGGTGGGTCCTGGAAAAGAACTGTATTATTTTAAAATTTCTTTAGTCCTAACACACTCTGTACGTTCTGTGTTTCTATCTGTATGGAATGCTGTTTTCCTGTCTCAAAAGAAATTCAGGATTTCTTTGGCAGATTCAATGTATTTCCAAATGAACATTTCTCAACATGGCTTATATTTCATCATTTATGGGGTGGTTGAGATAAAAATATGGGATTGAAGCCATTGGTGAAGTAACCTGATGTTTTGAGGGTATCATTTGCACATATTTCAGGCTTCAATTCTGGTTTATCCAATATATTAGGCATATAGAAATATTGAAAGCAGTAGAGATTTACCAGCCTTCCAGGGTTTGATTTTGGAAAAAATGATCAAATAGGATCTTAGTACACAAATTCAATTATTTAGCCACTATGTATTATCACAAATAAAATTAATCTAAGTCTTTTCCTCATGGTGTTAAGGAGCTTCATCAGGATATTTGACACAATTAAATTAACTCTATTACTGGACCCAAAGGGGGTCCATATCCTGATTCTTGAAGTCTTAACTTGTACGACTAAAAGAATTTAGCAAGATATAATGAAGCTAATGATCTTGAAATAGCTGGATTACCCAGGAGGACCTGTTGTAATCATGTGATCCTTGTGCTGTAAAGAGCAGGTAGAAGGTGATAAAATAGATGGTATCTTAAAGATGGAGGGAAGGGTCATCTGGAAAGGCAAAGGGACAGATTTTCTTCTGGAAGTTCCAGAAGCAAGTAGGCTTGTTGACTTATTTCATACTTTCAACTTCTGGAAATATAAAATAATAGATGTTTTGATCCATTAAGTGTCTGGTAGTGGTCGCAGCAGGAAACATACATATAACTTGTAAAAATCATTGTGTCATAGAATTTTTATGAGAAACTATTTTTTGTCAAGTTCTTAATTGTTAGATCCAGTTAATATTTTTCAAAATAATAATCTGGTAGTTCTATCACATGCAACATGTAGCAGCTATATTACAGAAAGCATGTTGAGTAACTTCTTATTGTGAGTTGTGCTAGTCTATGTTTTATTACTGTGCTAACGTATCTGAGGCCTGATAAGTTTACATCATGAAGAAATCATGCAGTTTATGGTTTTGGAGGCTCAAGGGCATGACACCATGAGCATCAGTTTAGCTCCAGTAGGGACCTTGGGTTAGATATTGTCATCAATGGGGCAAGATAGCTGGGCCCCTAAACTTAAAAAGAGAAGAGGTTTATAAGGCTCACAGCTTTCAGAGGTTTCGTTCTATAGTCAGCTGGCTCTGAGGCAGACACAGATGGGTGCAAGGGCCTGATGGAGGACAGCTGCTCACATCATGGTGGCTGGGAAGCAGAGAGAGAAGGGAGGAGCTGGGACGGAGCTGCCCCTTCCAGGTCCTCCCCCTAGAGGGGCCTCTTCTGACCGAATTCAGCTCTGAGATCTCAGTGGGTTAATTCACTGCTGAGTACAGTTCCTTCATGATCCGATTATCTTACCCAAACCCAACCCCTGAATAGATAAGCCTTTCATGGAACACTCTAGATGTAAACTATAATAGGCCCGATGGTGGATGGTACCATGGTGGTCAGCGTATGAGTGGCAGGAAGAGGTCACAATTGTGAGACAGGAAACCGGAGAGCACTTTGGGATTCAGGCTTGTGCTTATAACACCTCAGTTGTGGGAGACCTAATTCAAGGTCCTAGAAGGACTGCCAGAATATCACTGATGAACAGCACACCCAGGGACTTAGTGGCCTCCCAGAAGGTCTCATTTCTTAAAGATTTCATCACCTCTCACATTGCCATAGTGGTGACTAAGCCTCCTCCTTCTGAACCTTGGAAGGACAAACCACATGCGAACCAAAGTATGAATCATTTTCTTCTTATTGGGAACCATCTAATTATTTAATTTTTTTATTGTGGTAAGAGCACATAATTTGAGGGCTTCTCTCTTGACAAACTTAAGTGAATAGTACAGTGTCATGACCTATAAACACAGTGTCGTTCAACAGATCTCTAGAAGTTATTCACAGTCTATAACTATTTGATAACTGGGATATTATACCCAGTAGCTCACAAGTCTTCATTTCTTCCTCTTCCCAGGCCCTTATTTTATTTCTTACATTTTTGAGCTTCATTGCTTCAGATACCTTAGTGGAACAGTTTGTCCTTCTGTGTCTAATGTCATTTAGCACAATTTCCTCAAAGTTTGTCCATGTTGTTGAACGTGGCAGGATTCCTAGTTTTTAGAATAGTGAGACAATTCATCTACTGGGACAAGAGGAGCTTATTTCTTATTTTGGTAATGCTAGGTCCTTGAACTCAGGGCCTTGTGTGTACAAGGCTTATTTCCTATTACTGAGTTTATCTGCAGAGTAAAACTGACCTGCATAATGGATTTACTCTGAGATTGTTTTAAACTATGTCCATCAATTTAAAACACAAGGTCTAAGGACTCTCCACCTGACTGTGGGCTGAACTAACTGACTTGCTTCTAATAAGGAGAATAGGGTAGAAATAATGGCATGTGATTTTCAGGACAAAACAGGAAGCACCCTTGTTCCCCTCTTCTGGAATATCACTCTCAGGGTGTAGCTTCCCCTTAAGGACAATCATGTGGCCCTTTGGAGGTACCTTAAGTGAGGAGCCGAGATCTGCTAATGGCCATCGGGGTGCCCACCTTGGAAATGGATCCTGCAGCCCTAGGGGAGCTTGAGGTAAGCCGTAGTCTGTGAATGGCAGCCTTATGAGAGACCCCTAGCATTTCTAGGTTCCTGATCCCCAGAAAGTGGGCGAAGCAATGAATGTTCATTGTTTTAGCTATTATAGTTGGATCAATTTATTATGTAGTATATGAAAACAAGCACATCCTTTCATAGGATTTATCCTAAACAAAATAATGTTGTTGTAGTACAAACATGAAGAAGCTGCCAAAATATTATTAAGAATGCCTAATCTTTTCCTTTAAAATTACAGAGAATGGGAATGGTCCAACCTGGATCGTGTTTATGATTTAGAAAAGTGTAAAAGTAAGACATTCACAAACATTGAAAATTAATTTGCTGAGGGAAGCTACTAATAGAAACATGAAAATCAAGGGGAACATTGAAAAGGTAAAACACAAAGCCCATCTTTTCTGTTCCTTATATCCCACCCTGCCCTACTAATTAACATCATTTAACTTTTACAGTTCAGAATCAGGTCATGGAAGCAGAGAAGGATGAATCTCTCTCTCTCTCTCTCTCTCTCTCTCTCTCTCTCTCTCTCTCTCTCTGACAGTGAATTTAAACTGTTTGGAAACCACTTGAGCCCATAGGAAAACACTGGGGAATGGTGTCCAGAAATCACATAAAAAAGAACATGAATGTTACCAAAAGCTAGAATAATAATGCCACACCATTATCAGTTCTGCACTGTCTCCAAATTAAATTATAAGATAAAATATTAGTCATCTGTGAGCTTATCTGGGTCTTTACTCCCTTTCCTAGATGCCAGCATGTGAAGGCGTCACCTGTCATCCCCAAGGCATCCTTCTCTCAGCTGGCTGGAGTGGTTACCTTAACCTGATGGCTGCACTATTTGAGTTGTTTTCATCCTAATCTCATTCTCTGTGTGTGGAGTTTTATTTATTTATTTATTTATTTATTTATTTATTTATTTATTCATCTGTGTTTAGTACAGGGTCTCCAGGGTCTCACTACACAGATCGGACTTGTAGTGATTCTCCTGTGTTAAGCCTCCCAAGAGCTGGAATTACAGGTGCACGTCACCACACCCAGTCTCAAGTGCCTTCTCAGCATGCCCTGGGAGGTGGGGCCAGCATGACACAGCAGGGATTAAACCCTGGTCCCTGCGTCTGCCTAAGCAAGCACTTTAATCCGCTGAGATATCTGGCTGGCTCGTCTGTGTGTTTTTGAGTACCAAGATGTATACCACTTGAGACAGTTCTTGGTGTTTGCCTCTTGGCATGTGGAGTACCTGGGAATTTGTACTTTACAAGATGTAGCAGCCACCGTCTACCATCCTGCCCACTCACTGGGTCATCTGTCAATAGTAACTTGCCACCACCGAAAGCATCCCTGTGTTAGCACGGGGATCTAGCTCTAGAATATTAGATCTCCAGTCATCTAGGTTGCTTTCTTGGGCCCAGGTCCTAGAGAGCAGAGGTGCTCTGAGAAAAGCCCGAAGTTCTGTGTCTGCTCTTGGTAAAGACCAGGTAGAGGTCAGGTCTTGAACAGAAGGGATGTTACTCATTGCCTTTCATCTGGAATAAAGCAATACTGCTGGCTCTAGCAGGGCCAGGGGAGGGTTAAAGTATTGCTTCATGAAATCTTGCCAAATTTCTCACTTCTTTTCTGCTCTTATTAGACGCAGATGCAGAAGATCTGAGTTTCTGAGGAGCTTACCTCCCGGAGCCATGCAGCCCACAGCGCTAGTCCGAGAGGGTCTTTCAGAAAGACCTTTTTCCCTCGCAGTCTGACTCTGGGCCTTTCATCAACTTTGTCTTGGATAGAGGCTCTGTTTATAGTGTGTGTGTGTGTGTGTGTGTGTGTGTGTGTGTGTGTGTAGGGGCTGACAGGAAGACCTGTTTTGGGGTCACTGTCTTGCTGTACTTCCAGAATGGAGTGGCAAGTCTGGGAGAGGGCTGAAAAGCCAGGGGAACATTCCCAGCACAAAAAAATGCACGAGAAACAAAGAAGTCGGGCTGACCATCCATAGGAGACACTGGAAGGCCAGGATACCAGGACCCCTGCATCCCTTTACTGAGGGACCCGAGACTGCAGCTGTTTCCTCTAATTCATCCGCGCGGCGGCTGGGGGCTTAGGTCACAGCTTATGACTCTGTTTTCTTATTCAAATTCACCTGATGTTCCATCTCCTCTCTGAGTATTGTATATTCCAAGAAGAAAGGAAAATAAGCCTCATTGTATTGAAAGTGCAAGTTTCACTGCAACTTACCAAATCTTTCTATTTACTTGACAGAAAGAAAGACTATAGTAAATGAGGATCAGTTTTTCCATGGAAAGAAACGTGAGCATCCAAAATTTTGCTGGAACTTATATAATGGTAATTTTCAACTGAAATATGCTCTCATCAAGGTTACATGCACTTTGCTAGGGCTTTTATTTGAGAATTTTTCTACTTAACAAATTCTTTGACTTTGTCTTTCCTTAAAAATGTTTTCACCTAACATTTGGCCTACCTATTATCATTGGTTCCTACCTAGGAGAAGCGTTTGAAATATATGTAAAGGAGAAAATAAAGCCTCAAACTTGGATCAAGATGTTAGATACAGACTGTGGACCTATCTTGCTGATGCAGGATAAGAATATTTTAATTTAAAAACAAATAAATGAATGAATAAACTGAAATCAATGAATTCGTTTTAAACTAATCTAACAAAACTAGTCAAAATGATTGAGTCAGCTAGACTCTATCGTCAATATTTATTTTGTAGAGAAAAACTCTTAATATTTCACTCTGTCTATCTATCTATCTATCTATCTATCTATCTATCTATCTATCTATCTATCTAGCTGTCTACCTATCATCTTCCTACATAATTGAGGCTGGCCTTGAACTCCCCATGTAGCCCATGCTGGCCTTAAATGCTTGCTTTTCTATCCTTAGCTTCCCCAGGGATGGGATTATGGGTATGCGCCATTATACCCAGCTTAAATGGCTCACTTTGTATGTGTATTTCACGTCTTAGAACTTTCAGTGACCTTAAAACACAGCCCAATTACCCAATAACATTTAATCAGTCCTAACTATAAACAAACCAGCTCACCCCCACCCTCCACCTGCTGTTTTAAGGTAGGTGCATTTGTAAGACAAAAAAATAGGAAAACCAGATAAGAATCTGCAAGTACAGGAAGAATTAAACTAGAGCTGGAAGAAGAAATAAAGGGCTGTCCATCTTTATGTCTGCCGACTTCATCTGAGGTAAGACAGCTGTGCAAATTGAGGAAAAATGATAACCAGCAAACTGTTGGAAAGAGATGAGTGTGATCATTTTAATCAAATGCATTAGTAGCCAGTAGGATAAACAGAATGGTCGTAAAGATTATCACTGAATTTGCGGTTTTCCTGGCAATCAAGCATTACGTTCTATGCAAAGATGTCTGTTTACAGCTGACCTTTCTTGCTAACTTGGCTCACAAATCTCGCTCTGTCATATTGCTATCACCAGTCAAGTTCTCCGGGAGGCAGACATTTATTAGAGAGTGGCTTGGAATCCATATAGGTGGAAGAGGAAGCCTCCCCAGGAAGGGGAGAGGAGAGGGTAAAGGGAGATCTGCTATGCAGACCTGACCAACAGCCATGGGGGACTTCACAGAGACCTGTGAAATTCAAAGGCCTGCCGAGGTGCTGTGGTTTGGAGTGATACAGCCTGGTCTTCTTTGCCCCATATCAATTGTTGGATCTGGGGGACCAAGGAGTGCTAAGAGGTCAGGTGTGAGGGGAATCTTGCCAGCAGAGATGGTCTGTGATGGGCCGCCAGCTGAAGGCATCCTGGCAATGGCTCTTGAACAGCTGAGCAACAGTTTGATGCAGGATAAAAATATTTTAATTTAAAAATCAATGAATAAATAAACTGAAATCAATGAATTCATTTTTTGGTAGCCTTTCCTTGAAGTGACATCTGGGTGGCTTATCTGTGTGTGTACTATACCAGTTCAGTGGCTTTCAAGGATTTGTGGCTATGGGCCATCTTTAAGTGCTGCTATGATAAAATAGTGCAGAATGGGTCATTTATAAACAGGTAAACAACAGATATTTATTTCTTGTTTTGGAGGCTGGTAAGTTTAAGATCAAGATGATACAGAGCTGATGTCTGCTGAGGGTCTGTTCCACCAATGGTGTCTCCTCACAGCTTCTCATGTAAGGGTGAGAGGGAAGAGGGGTGAGTCCTTTGTGGCGCCTCTTTTGTGAGGTGCTGGTTCAGTTCCTGAGCTCAGAGCCTCATGAGCTGATGACTTCCTGAGGTCTCCACCACTTAATATAGTTCTATTGAGGATTAAGTTTCAACATGAATTTCTGAGGAGACACTAACATCCAAATCATTGCTATCCACAATGAAAATATTTCTTAAAGTGTGCCTCAGGTGTGTGTATGTGTTGAGCACATGTACACACACACACACACACACACACACACACACACACACACCCAGCCATAGGCTACTCCAAAAACCTTAACAATTTTCAAAATAAAATTTTAAATATTTATTCCTATTGCATGTGATGCACTTGTCTGTCTTCTATTTTACTGCATGTTCACTTAATTCTGTATCATTCTGTTTTCTTTTACCTTATAAATGCTATTTGTAGAACACTAATTGGATTTTGTAAAAGAGGCTGCTCCTTTGGGAACCATCCTTTGACTGCCTCTCCCTTTGCCCAGCATTCTGGATCCTAAACAAAAGCTGTAGCTATTACTAAGATGTTAATGGTGAATTAGTCTGTTAGCTTTACAGAACCCAGAACATATAGTGACCTTCGGATAACATCAGAGTATGTAAGGTCCTCCCTTATTTTTTAAATTCTGTGCATCAACTAATATAAAGCAGAGACATTGTTGTGATGTTTAAGTTACAGAAAAGGAATATATTTGTTTAGAGAATTATAGGAATTCACCCCAGGAGGTCAAGGTTGATTGCAATGTTTCAGTCCGATGATGGGGTGAGAGAGAGACACACATCCTGGATAACCAAGACCTGCTGGGCTTGTAGTCTTGCCTGCCACCCCCTCCTGTCCTTTCTCTCCTTACATAAACCCTGTCAAGTATTCAGGGTGGACAGTGCGATCACTTCCCCCGTCTTCTCAACCTCAGAGTGCCAACCCTTGCCTGAGAAGCTTGGTTTCCTTCTCACCAACTGTCATCTCCTAAGTATTGGCAGGTGGACAGCGCAGATGGACATGGCTCCAGGGACAATTTCCATGAGTTACAATTATCCTGTGGCTTGCAAATCTGAAACGTAGGAAATCAGGTTGTGGAAATTAACTGAATTAATGTTGAACAAGGACTGCAGCATAAGTGGAAGAGGCTCATTTTCCATGATGTGGTTGAATCACTTTCTTTTCCTGGAAAGCTGAGGGACCCACAGCAGAGTTTTGTAGATTTGTGGCCCCTAAAGAGATAGTGCGGTTCATTACAAATCTAAACCTTTGAGTGCATTGTTCTAGGTGGAGTACTACTTATCATTATTTGTTCTAACAGCTTTAGCTCAAGGCAGGCATTTCAAGCAAGAAACATGTTTATTACTGGGGGAGGAAATGGTAGTAAGAACTATGCCCTCCATATATATATATATATATATATATATATATATATATATAGTTTTAAGATAAACTCAGAAAAAGACTCCTTACTTTTTTTTCCAGAGAGTAGATGCTTCTGATCTGATTTGTATTGTAACCTTTTCATGAAAGGAATTACTGAAAGAAACATTGGTGTCATGCTTCAGCATACTGAGTTCTGAATGTCTAGGGTGAATGCCTGGCTGGAGTAATATGGTCAAAAAGTGAAGAGCAAAAGATTCTCTTTTTTAGGTGAAGATATGGTTAAGACTATGAACATAAAAATATAAACTTCAAGAAGGCAATAAAATTTCTTTTTTTTTCCTGCACCACCACCACCAGCTCCAGCAACCATAACAACCAGCTAAAAATATACTCTTTATGCTTGAAACTGCACCAATGAGCACAGTGTCCTTACATGTACATTTATACTCAAAATAGAAATTTAGTTACATATATGAAATGTAAGATATATAAGAATGAATATGGTTCTGTGAGAGAAGTATAAAGCAAAGACATGTAAGAACTCAAATGAAAATTATCATTTTCTATGTCTTATGGTAAGAAATCTTCACAGTTTGTTAATGTATTCAATGTTGTGAAAACCTTCCAGGTGGACCTGTTGTTTACCATTTTTACAGATGAAGAACTTAAGACTAGGCTTACTTAGGTTAGTGGAGTCAAAATCAGAATTTAGATCTGACTTTATTCTTCTCACTACTTTAAAGTGACACACGTCTTCACATTTCTATTTCTTAGTGATCTGCAGAATAAACATGTATCAAAAGCAAATGTATTTACTCAGATTGAATATATAAATTGCAAGCTGGTTAATCACCACTTCATGTCTATACCTTCTATTGGTACTGTTAGTGAAATGAGATCAGCATATGTTTAATGTTCTCTTATTTTTATATCACAATTTTTTATATTAATTTTAATGGGAAAGAAACAGCAATGAGACAGTTTCAAAACAGGTTAGTAGGACAGTTACAATAATTAATACATTGTATATTGTTGTCTTCATAGTAGTTATTCATAGTATAAGATGCAGACATGATATCTTGTCTAAACACTATTAGTACAAATCTTTCTTTTCATTGAACTAAGAGAAAGTAGCTGTGTATCTATCCTAACTATTTTGTATATAAAGATCTATCTATCTATCTATCTATCTATCTATCTATCTATCTATCTATCTCACTACAAAATGGTCCTTTATTTATATCCCCTTTTTTGTTTTGTTTTGTCAGAGATGGGTATTCCATTGCAATTCAAATATTGTTGGTGCTTGAATTCAGCAAAATAATCCAATATAGTCCAATGGTCCATAATGGTAGTGGGTTATCTGCAGAACTGGCAATGTCTGAAGTTGTTGACTTGAGCCTTTTACAGCTCAGCATATTAATACCTACATCACAATTACTTGAGATTTTTCACATAGTTGTGTCTGTGTTACAAGCCAGTCAGCTGTTAATAAATTCAGAAGCCAGATTTTATAATGCAAAGTAATAAATTCTAATACATGAGGAAGAGGCATTGAGTTGAAAGTCAAGTAATATCTGGAAGCTAGTGGGAAAAGATTTGTACGTATACTCCATATAAATTCTATGAAACTTTTCGCTAGTACAGAGTGTGACTATTTTGAAAACATTGTCACCTTAAGAAGTATAGCATATCATTTTTAAGGGGAATATGAGATCATCTTTGATTTGCAAAGATTTGTCCATTATGCGCATATACTCACTTCAACAGTCATTGCTATTGTGCTACTGTTAATAGCGCCATGAAATGGCAAAGAAAGCCTGTAAAGGACAAATTTTAAAAAGTCATTATTGGCCCAGTTACCTCAAAATAGTACACGAAATTAAGTGATTGACCTCAATAAATAGCTCACCTCACATGTTTCTTTTCCCTCTAGAAATTACCTTTGCAAATTGTTAGAGGACAATTCAGCTTCAACATTAGAGATAAAAAAAGAACCAGAAAATGCACTCAGAAACCATAGAAGGCACCAGCAAGGGTAAAATGCCATCATATATCTCTGCCTACTTTATCTGCACAAAAGGAATATCAGAGTTTAAGTCTGTCATGCTTTGGCTTTGATATCTCTGGCCTTGGTTGTGCAATGATTTTTATTTCTCTCTGAAACTGGTCAAGTTGTAAAACTGGGTCTCACCTTTCTTAACTAGCAAAATGGGGCAGCATTTAAAATTTATGATCTATGTAATGTTAGTGCTTTTCTCAGATAGTTTGGATTCTGATTGAGTTTAAATATTTCATCTTGAACAAGTTACTCGTGTTACTTAAACTATGACTGATGGAATATCCAAGCTGTAAAGAGGAGATTTTAATTTGGATTACTCATTTACTGGACTCTAGTGAGGATGCACAGCCTAGAAGCACTTGAGAAGTACAACGTACCATAAATAATCTTTGCAAGCCTCTCAATGCAACTAAAAGGGAGAACAAGTTGTTCTAATGGTGATTTAGTGAATTTTCACTTTTGCATAGAAAGTCATTGAACTCTTGATTTTCTTTAGACATAGAACCCACTAGAAACCTGTGCACACAGAAAAGAAAAACTTATATAAATGTTTTAATACTAAATTTATTGAGACCTCATGAGATTAATACAAATTACCTTTAGTCTCTATAGTTATGACAGGTGCTCAAAGTGATAGCCATCTGTTAAGAAAACATTGAACTATTTTTCTTTTCCTGGTGGTCTCTGTATAGTGCATAATAATATTTGGAGTATTTTTTTGTGTGTATAGAGGCACTGTGAATGACCCAGAGCTTTGGGTACATAGTAGGCAGTGCGCTATCACTGAGCTGAACTTCCAGGCCCTGGTGTATTTATTTTAATGCCTTTTGAGGTGATTGTTACTATATGCTTCTAGACACAACAGAAATGAAAACTTTACACTTTCTGTAAAGACAGATAGAAATATTTCAAAATATCTATGGGAAATAATGCATGATTTAAATTTTGATACATATGTATTTATGGTTATTGACCTCTCTTTTCCAAATATGCATTTCTATATAGAAGTTGTGGAAGTCTTTCACATACTCTTTATGAGTATTTAGGCAGAGCATTTACATTTAGTCTTGGCATATTTGTAAATTCCAGCAATGAAAGCTAAATTGTATAAACACTGAGTTCCATTTTCTATTGTGGCTGAAGTGTTGACAGTAAATGAGCTGCCAGTGAGAGTGCAGAAAAAGTACCCTGGACGTGCACTTTGCTTAAGCAACTGTAGCTGAAAATAAAGCCCGTGGAGGAAGTGGGAGAGGGGCAGTCCCAGAGGAAGAAGGAAAAGCCAAACAGGACTGTGTGGCTCTAGAAAGCAAGGGACAAGAGAATCTCTGCGACTCGGGCTGGGTTGACGTAGGACCCATGAGCATGGAGAGGGCTGGAATCCAGGAGCCAGTCCTGCAGAGTCACGCGATGAGTCATGGTAGATCTGAGACAATAAACATGCCGTGGCCTGGAGCTGGTGCTATGCACTGGCAGCAGGAGCCCAGGGCCCAGCCATGAGTGCTGCTCCACAGACCGGGTTCCAATGCCGGGAGGTGTTGGTGCAGATTAGTAGGACTCAGGGTGGGAGAACTGGACAGGAAGCCGAAGGAGGTTCTCAGGTAGGTGGGGAAAATATGGGTCCTCATTAACTGATGCAGGGCATGAGGCCGGACCTTAGCGAAAGAATGTGACAAAAGATGGGTTACTAGAAAGAGGAAATAGTGCCGTAACAGGGCTAGCAATAACACAAGCCTCATACCCATCTCTAGGGGTCTCTGGAGCTCATTTATACTTCAAACCCTAAAGGACTGACTGGTTCCTAAAATTTGGATGCAAGTTAGGCAGCTGAGCTGTAAAAGGCTCAAGTCAACAACTTCGGACATTGACAGTTTCAAGGAAAACCCATTACTATTATGGGCTACTGGATTATATTGGGATATTTTGCTGAATTCATGCACCTACAATATTTAAATGGCAATGGAATACCCACCTCTGACAAAACTAAACAAAAAAGGGGGATATAAATGAAGGACCATTTTGTATCTGCATATACAAAATAGGATAGATATATAGCTACTTTCTCTTAATTCAATGAGAAGAAAGATTTGTACTAATGTTTGGGCAGGATATCATGTCTGCATCTTTTTCTTTCTTTCTTTTTTTTTTTGTATTTTAGGGAAGGGTGTACAGGGTCTCACTACTAGATCAGATGCGTAGTGATCCACCTGGTTACAGCCTCCCAAGAGCTGGGATTACAGGTGTGCGCCACTATGCCCAGTCTCAATTGGCATCTCAGCACGCCCCAGGAGTGGGGCCTGCATGGCAGGCCTGAGGATCAAACCCCCAGCCCCTGAGCCTGCTTGCAGGTGCTTTATTCCACTGAGCTATTTGGCCAGCCCTTATGTCTGCATCTTATACAATGAATAACTACTATGAAGACAACAATATGCAATGTATTAATTATTGTAACTGTCCTACTAACTAGTTTTGAAACTGTCTCATTACTATTTGTTTCTCAACAAAATTAATAAAAGAAAAAGAAAAAAATTAAGCCAACAATTAGGAGAGAAGTATTTAGCATATAATAGATGCTCAATAAGTATTTGTGTAGTGAATGAACAAATTATATAGTCTTAGCTCTGGGAGAGAATGGAAGTCTTCCATTCTCAGCCAAATAATGCCAATAGTGCTGATTTATAATGGTCTTTCCTACATATGTCCCATGTAAAACTAATTTCTCAGGATATTAACAAGCTTTAGGACAAAAGAGTTTTGGGTCAAGTAAGTAGGGAATTACTGTATTAAATAAAATTAATTTCACTTTTGTATTCTAGAGCTTTCCAGAGACTCAATTTAAGTTATGAATCTCTGAAATATAGAGATTTCCAAATTTCCAGAGAATTCTTTCAACAACCACTTTTCCTTAAGTATTCCTTCAACTAGTATTTATGGAAGGCATGCATTAGGAAGGGTTCATGTAGAAAGGGACATAAAAATCAATGGAGATAGAAAGAAAGAGATCAATGGGTTTTGGCAATGCTGGGGAAAAAATTATGCTCTTCTGAGGTTTCTAGGATTTTATAGGGAAACTTTAAAAGAATTAGAGGGTTCTCATTGTGTTCCTAATGTTCATCTGTAGAGACTAGAGATTAAGAGTCAAGAAAACTTGTTAACCTGTGTGGAGAGCTGCGAAGGACCGCGCCTACAAGATGGCGCTGGTTTCCGCCTTTCACCCCTTGTGTGTGAGCGCTCTCTGTGCACAACAACTCCTTGTATGGCCAGGGCTGCAGTCATGATTCGCTTCCGCATATGCTAGACCCATGGGCGATCCCCACGTGGCGCACTGGGATTGGGCTCAGGAGTATATATTAGCCAAGGGCTGGGGGATTGGAGGAGAAGAAGCTTGCTGTAAGGGGCCTGAATAAACCGCTGAAGGAAGAGCTGTGTGTTGCGTCTTCCTTGCTGGCGAGGTCGAGCGCGACAAACCTGTGGTTCACAGTTGGGGTGGATAAATTTGGAGACTATGGGACATTTTCAGAGAATATATATGGAATAAGGAAGATCGTGAGTTAGTGGCAGTAGGTCTTTGCAATGTTTATACATCATTAAAGTTTTCTGTAGTCTTCTCGTAATTGAATTAGGAGTCCTAATGGAATGGAAGTCAATTAAGCTGTGAGGTTCTCAGAAAAGGAGGTGGAGCTTATATCCTTCTACTGCTCTTTCTTTCTGTGGGAGTAAATCTGTTGCGGGCCATGTTCTCTCACATCATGCAAGGTCTTTGCACCACGGCCCACCAGTGTGGACAACATGGCGTGTTTCAGAGACCAAGTCCTGTCCTCTAGTGTTTGCAGTGAGACAGACTGCAATGGTGTGTGTGTGTGGGGGGCACCTCTAAGGTTACAAAGCCAACAGTTCTGGGAAAGCAGGAGAAAACTGGCCCAACAACTGGAACTTCTGAAAGATTTTATTTCTAGAGCCCTGGGAGAGTTAGAGTGGCTGAAGCGCATCCCGCCCTCAAGCTTTCATGCAGAAGGAAGTTTGAATCCTTGCAAATCAGACCTCAGAGTAATATCACAATAGTAACTAAAATACGTATTATAGAAATAACATGCCTGCAAAGCATATTCGATATTAGTTGCTAATATGTACCTTTTATCTTTTGGCGTTGGCAATGAACCCAAGCCCTTACACAGGTCAAGCACATGCCGCCTCACGGAGCTGCACTGCTGTGTCTATTGTAGGGAGATACACTTCCTGAGGGAGGAACTAACTCTCTACTCTCTACAACGTGTCGTCCTCCCTCCCTCCGCTTCTACTCAGCGTAGCCTCGAACAGTGCTGCCAGGTGGGAAGCAGCCCAGGATGTGCTGTGCTCTACGATCGGTGAGCACTGCTGCCTTTCTTCTCCTATCCCAAAACCTGGCATTTTCCTTTCCTTTATTTTTTCCTTTCATCAGTCTTAGGAACCTGCGTGCATCCTTTACAAGGCCTGATTATTGGACCCGTATTCTCACTCCGTTTCCCACTTGGGAAATCCTGCCCCAGGGGTCCTACTCGGGAGCATGCAGCATGGAACTTTCTTCTTCAATATCAAACTATTTCCGAACCAAAAACATAATCCCTACTGCTTCAATCTCTTTTTATTTGTTTTATTTATCTTGTACAGGGTCTCACTACACAGCTCTGACTTATAATGATTCTCCTGTTTTTAGCCTCTCCAGCACTGGGATTACAGGTGTGCGCCACCATGCCTGAAATCTGTGGCCCTCTCAGAGGCCCCTGGGAGTGGGGGCGGTGTGGCATGTGGTGGCAGGGATTGAACCCCGCTCTCTGCGCTTGCCTGAGCAGGTACTTAGTCTGCTGAGCTATCTCACTGGCCTTTTAAATCTCTGTTTAAAATGGGATTGTTTTCCTGAGTTGTTTCTCATAGATGTCAAAGTGATTTTTGAATTTGCTTATTTTATGTGAATATCTACCTTTCCAAGGTATCTTTAGGTGAAGCAAAGATTTGGGTTGCTTGTTGTTAGTTTTGAATCTCACTGCTAGTCTACCATCCATTATTGCATGTGGGGGAAGAGGTCTGAATATCCCCACATCATGTTTACCCCAAAGCACAAGGAAGAGCGAAGATGTCATCCAAACCATTGTTTTCCTATTTTTATTTTCATGTTGACTGACCTCCTAACGAAGAGAAAATTTTTTTTTATTTTTTTTATTTCTGCAACCTCTGCCAGCACTGAAATGGATCAGAGAATCAGGTTTGTCTTTTGCTTACATTCAGGACAAGCACTCGGAAGACCTGCTCATTTCCAGGAGAGAAGTTTCCATGGAAACTTGGGCAAAGGCAAAGCAAAATAATTTCAGCCCCACCAGAAAAAAAAAATTCCTCCTTGCTTTTTATTTGCAATGTGGCCTCCCCTGAGTAGTTCAGTTCGTTGGCCCTGCCCTGGCTCACTAGGAATCCTCTATTTAAAATTTATATATAGCATTGTGAATATCAGAAATCTGCACAATAGGATTTGATGAATATGACTAAGAGGTTTTTCTGAAGAAAGGATCAAACCCAGAGAATTAATATTTAGAACATTAAAGCATACATTTAAGTGGTCACTGAATTTATAAACATGGAATTTCCCATCAATAAAACCCTTGAAATAGATTTTTACAGAAGAAATTTTATGACAAATAAATTATTGGAGACAATTTGATATTTCAAGAGAACTTCTAGCAGGAAATAAAGACCAGGTTGAATGAGTTCAGATAATTTTTTGTGATAAACAGAGGTCATAGGGTGTATATGAATTCCTTTGGAAAATGATGTCTCTCCATTGGTTTACAAAGTCCTTATGTGGCACGCCATCTTGTTATCCTTGTGGCTTCTGTGGCACTGAGCACAGTACTTTGGTACTCTTTTGGGGGTGAGGTCAATGAAACGAAGAGGAACCATCTCTCCAGAGTTCTTCAGCATTGGAATCAGAAACAGAGTCTGCTCTGCTTCGTGGGCACACCTACTAGCACTTTCATGAACGAGTGGTTACGATTCACATCTTTCTTTTCTTTCTTCAATTTGATCACAATCATGTTCAGAAATACATTTCTCCTTTGCAGTATTATTCCAGGAAACAACTTCTGTGTAATATTCCAGGTGCTGTTAGGCACGTACCCTCCAGGAGCCCATAAAGGAAAGCCAGATTAAGGGACATGAAATGCAACAACACAAAAGACAACAAACATGACAATGACTGCACAGACTTCTTCCAGGTTTCATGGCAGTCAGGAGCAGCACCAGGGACTTTAGCTCAGTGGTGACTGCCCTTCGTGGGTGAGATCAGTCCAACACGCATCTGTAGAGAGGATTTGACCATCTCCCTGCCCTTGATCCTCTCCATGTGTTTAGAGTTAATAAAGGCTTTCCCTCCTTCTAAAAAAAAAGTGTCTGTTCACAGTTTACATCCTTCAAAACTCAGAGCAAATGTATATAAAAATACAGGGCTAGAACACCAGCTGAATAGCTCAGCAGATTAAAGCACCTGCAAGTAGGCACAAGTGCCAGGGGTTCAATCCCCGGGCCTGCTGTGCCATCTCTGCCCCCAGGGCACACTGAGACAGTTGAGACTGGGCACGGTGGTGCGCACCTGTAATCCCAGCTCTTGGGAGGCTGTAAACAGGAGAGTCACTATGAGTCTGATCCAGTAATGAGATCCTGAACACTCTGTAGACCCTTCCCTAAAAAAAATACAGAAATAAGTAAATAAATATCACAGGGCTATGGAACAATGCCAATGTTTCAGGTGCATAGTGTGGGTTCTAATGTAGGCAACCAGGAAGGCGAGCCCAGAAACAGCAGAAACTAGATCCTCACAAGCTTTGTGGACACCTAAGGGTGGGAATCCTGTCAGAAGGTAGGTAAGCACTGTAAGCGGAAGTACTGGAAATAGAAGACCACTTGGGAGAGAGACGGGGCAGTAGCAGTGAGAAAGGTGAAGGACTCAGGTATGGCTGTGCAGACCAAGAGGGAGAGGAAGCCAGGCCTAGAGGATCAGGGAATCTGGGAACCAATCATCTTATTCACCAGGAAGATTGCCAAGTGTGGTGTCTGGAATCCTGGTTGTGCTGTAGTGCCAGCATTTGGAGTCTCAGGCAGGAAGATTGCTGTGAGTTCAAGGCCATCCCGGAATACACAGTGAGTTCAAGGCCAGCTTGAACTACTAATTGAGACTCTGGCTCAAAAACAAAACAAAACAAGTGAGAGAGCGAAAACCCACATCCCTCCTCCACCAGCAGATGGAGGACATAATTGATGGGGAGTGAAGGAGGGAGCTCCCCAGGCTTGGGGAGAATCACAGGTCCTCTGCAGGTGCGATCAGTCTTAGCTTTCCTTTTCTAAGCCTTGGATAGCATTTTCCTAACAAGATGTACTCAACAGTAATGTAAATGTGCTGTATGCCGGAATGGGCCCCTGGGAAGGAGCGATTTCTCAGTGTGACACTGGCTGGGGGTGGGGATGGATGCAGAGAGACTTTTGGCAAAGAGAGTTCCTCAGACAGGACAGGTGAGGCAGCCAGGGAAGATTCAGTGAAGGATACATGGCGAGAGATCCTGAGGCAACAAAGAGTTTCTTAGCTTGTCTGTGTTTTCTTGCTCAGAAATTAGGTATCCATACTTCTCTAAGGAATGTCTTTCTTCTGCTAATTTGTAGAAAGGTCACAATTACTAGAGCTTGCAAAAGTACAGTTGTTACGTGTCCCCAGTTCCTATAGGTTCACTCATAAGCAGACCTTCCTGCTTGTAACCCCATAGACTGACCTCAGCTTGGTTGCTGTAATCATTTCTGTGTATAAAACACCCTAGACAAAGAGTTCCAGGGTCAACCCACTAGGGTCCCCTCCTGGGCTCATTTTAACCAGGGGCATTTTGCTTTTGCTTTATAATAAATGTTGCTTTCTGCTTTTGCTCTGCAATAAATACTTTCTTTCAGGTCACTTTTGACTCCCGACCTTATTATTCTTCCTGGGTTGAGAGAACAACCCACAACCAGGTGGCAACATTTGGGTGGGCGTGTTAATAGGAAACGATGGCTGTAGTGGATTTCAGATTTCTAGGTCAGGCACTGGGAAAATGATGTCATTGTGAAATGAAATTAGTGTGTTTTGGCTTAGAAATATCCTCCAGTGTCTTACATGCTATTTTTGTCAGGGTTTGCAAAGGCATAGATTTAATACAGGACACATAATTTATAGGATTGTTTTATAATATCCACACAAAAGTCAAATGCAAAGGCATGCAAGAGATCTGTCCATGCACTAGAGATCCCAAGAATCCACCTGACAGCCTTGACCCCATGATAATTTTCTGCATGAATCCAGCTGGAGGCTAGAGTCCACAGCAGTGTCTCATGCAAGTCTGTACCAAGGGCCTGCACTGGGAAGGCCCAAAGGTCAGGGGTGGCAGCTGGAGAGTCTATACCAGCAGGGTGAAGGATCTGTGCCACAGGCTGAGTGGTGTGCACTGGAGCCAGGAAGTGGCCCTCATAGTGAGAACCAGAGCTTCCCCGAAGAGAACAGCAGCCGTCCTCAGTGACAGTGAGGGCCTGAGCTCCTCTTATGATGAGAACAGCTCAGGTCATACCAGGAAAACAACCAGGACAAACATCTCCGGCAAACATCTCCGTCTTCCCCTCCAGGTCTCCATTCATGCTGTTGACAGCAATCCTCAGGTGGGCCTGCCACACCCCAAACCACGCTGACTCAGTTCAGCTGGGAGTTCCAAGTTGACCATTAGTTAATCCATTACGTGTGCTAAACATTTGGTTACCGGCCTGTGGCACCATTTATCAGGATAGGGTAGCAGCTTCAGCAGGGAGTTAGACCACTGGGGATATGCCCTTGAAGGGGATACTGGGACCCTAGCCCCTGCTTTTCCTTATTTCTCTTTGCTTTCCTGGTGCCATAGTAAATAGACCTCTACCACATGTGTCCACCATGATGTACTGAGCGACCACAGGCTCAAAGCAGCAAGGCCACTGACCACATTCTGAATCTCTGAGCCAAATAAACGCTCTTCCTTTTGTTTATCTCAGGTCTATGTCACAGAGACAAAAAGCTGACTAACATGTATACAAGAGGCAGGAACTTCCCCAAAGATTAAGGATATGGATTTATTTTGTGCTGTCTTCCTGCTCATGTAACCTCAGGCAAGGTTCTTCACTTTCAACTTCAGATCCTTGATAGGACAGAATGAGATTACTAGTGTTTATAAGTCATACATACATTTTCCTAACCCATATTTTTGGAGCATGTATTATGTGCCAAGGTGAGGGATTCACAGGTGTCTTAGGCAAAGTTTCTGTTCTCTGTTGGATGAGTGGGATAGTAGACAAACGGAAAACTGAACTGTAGATTTGGAAGAATGATTTGAAAGAAACAAAAGGGTCAATGTGACAGTGATAGATGAGTGGAGAGTTCTACTTTTGCTATGTTCCTAGGGAAGGCTGACCTCTGTAAGGGAGCCACAGACAGCTATTCAGAGTTGAGGAAGAGAATCCCAGATCCTGAGAACAAATGCAAAGACCTGAAGTAGGAACGCAGTTTGTAGGATGGTACACACTTAACAGTTCTTCACATATATGCAGCATAGAATAAATGATGAAGACTAAGCACAAGAGAAATGATAAACTGTGGTTAGCAGCACAATGCTGCTGCAGAAAACTAGCCTCATAAATACCTCTTTCCATATATCACATGCAGTGGTCCAAACAGCATTTAAAATGACCCTTTTTAGCTGAGGGGGCACAACTTGCGTGGACTCCCAGCTACTTGGGAAGCTGAAACAGGAGGATTGCATGTTCGAGGGCCAGGTGAGGCAGCACAATTTAGCAAGCCCCAGACTCAGATAACTTGAGTTAAGGTAAGATAAGGGGTAAGGCAAGAAATATGTATCTGTGTACTTCCATATAGAGAGAGCCACTTACAGAAATATTTTAATATTTAAGAAGGCAAAAATTGTGAGTGGGGGAGGGTAGGATATGGAGGAGTTTTGTTAAATGTTAAGGTTTGTGTGTCAGGAATTCTTATAGGGAATCCCTCTATTCTTATGATTACTGTTCTCCTCACATTTTTCTTTCCTTGTTTTTTTTTTTTTTTTTTTTTTTTTTTTTTTTTTTTTTTTTGTGCAGGGTCTCACTAGGCTCACAGTTGTAATGATCTCCTGATTTTTGCCTCCCTAGTTCTGGGATTACAGGTGCACCACCAAGCCCAGACTCCACTGCTGGCTCAGCTCACCCATGGGTGGGCCCTGTGCGGCACGCGGTGCCAGGGATCGAACCCTGGCCCCTGCACTTACCTAAGCAAGCACTTAGTCCGCTGAGCTATACCACCGGTCCTTTTTTGTTTTCAAATTAGTTTTTTTTTTTTTTTAAAAAACTTCCACACATGAAATTGAAAAGATGGGTGGCTGATAAGTGCCTTTTTGAAGCCTGAAATTCATACAACCATATATAGAAAACTCTGCTAACCTTCACCCTTTTAGTAGAAATCTCTATTATTAGTTACTTCTTTATATTTTTCTGTGCAGTGAGAGAAGATATATCATTTAAATGATCACAAAAGATCACTCAGAATAGACTGGCATTTAAAAAAGTCACAGCAGATGTAGCTCAGTGGTAGAGCTCTTGCCTTGCATACACGCAAGCCTGGGTTCTAGCCCCAACACTGACCAAAACAAATTACAAATGCTAAGTGCTATATAAGGGAATGATTAATTAACTATCCCATTTTAGTGTTCAAACATTGTACCTGTGAGTTTATTGTGGTGTGTGCAAAAGAAAGAAGGACTTCTGTAACACACCCACAAAGGTGTCTGTATCCTAGTTATGAAATATATGTGATATTTTCTTAAAGGAGAATGGATAGTACGGGCTGGCCAAATTGCTCAGCGGACTAAAGCACCTGCATAAGCAGAGCTCAGGGGTCAGGGTTTGATTCCCGGTGAGTTATGCCAGCCCCGCCTCCAGGGTGTGCTGAGAAGGCGATTGAGACTGGGCATGATGGCACATGCCTGTAATCCCAGCACTTGGGAGGCTGAAAACAGGCGAATTACTATGAGTCTGATCTGTGTAGTGAAACCCTGTAGACCCTGTGTTAAATACATAAAAAAGGATAATAGAAGTGAATTTCAAATAGGTGGTAGTTATAAATTAATAACAAGAAATATGAAAGTAGTATCAACTTTAGAGAAAGATTTGTATTAAAATACACTGATCACAAGTGAACATTTTAAACATCAGAGAAATAAAGCAAAAATGACACAGCAAAGCAGACATTAAAATCACACAAAACAGGAATAAGGCCACTCAAGGACTGGGTGAATGACAACCTCTGCGACTGTCTGAGGGAGTCCCAACAAAGAGCTGATCAAGATAAACAGTCTATTTAAGTGCAGCTGGAAAATTCTCTTTCGGCCAGCAACTGGCACGATTGTTGCCATTCATAGAGCACTAAGTAAATGTCAGAAATTGAGTCACTGGGAAGCTGCAGTGACAGACAGTGACCTACATTCTCAACACTTTTCAAAAAATTCTTCCCTGGGCTATTAAATAGATGATGTTTAATAGTGTTACGAAGCTAAAGGAAAATTACAAGAGGTTGGTGTTTAAACAGGGACCCGCTGTTTAGTTGGTGATTCTTGAGGGGACCTGTCTGTGGTGCTTGTGCGCCAGGTGCACTATGTTTCTGTGAAGTCATGCGGATAGGATCCTGAATCACCCTGTTTCATGGATAAGAGAAACAGGAGCTTCGCAGGAGATGTGGAGTGTGCAGCTACATTTCAAGGCTGCCATATCCTAGCCTAGGCAGTGCCTCGTAAAGTCCCTTTGTGCCTTGGGCAACTGAGGAAGTGTATCTTTACATCTTAAAGGGACTTTACACCATCAGGTTGCTCTGCCGAAATGAAGGTGGGTAGTCTTTCTGCATCCCCATCTCCAGCTTCGTCACACTTAACCGTGGCTGTCATCCAATTCTTATTAACTCTGTTCCTTTATTAGTGGGTGTCTTCCAGCCTGCCACTGTAACTGGCCTTGACTTTGCCATTTGGTTGTATCTTTGCCTCTTAGATCCAACTGAACAGTCTTTTGAACTAATGCCACACACTTGCCTGTTCTTAGCCTTGCTACGCCCAGCCTCCAGGCTAGAGAATTTTAGGCACACCACAGAATACCACTGCAGGAAAGAGCCTTTAATCAACCTCTAGGCCCTGATGCCAAATGCCACATGCCCCTTAGAGAGGAACAAAAATAGATCATTTCAACATCCTTCAAGTTAAAACATGTTCATAGCAGATTCTCTGGATTTTAATGACTACTCAGATTTCAGCAGCGATATAAACTGTGCAGCTACTGTGTAAGGAGCAAGGCACCTTATTATATCTGGAGCTACAGATTATCTGGAGAATAACCTACAAACTACATACTGTTTATTAGGAGTGTACATTAATTATGAACCAGAAAAAGGGAAATTAATTTGTAAACATCACTGTAAAATATAATTGATGTATCAAGAGTAATTATAAGTCATTAATAATTCTCTGATAAGTTATGAAATTATTTTTTAGACTAAAAAATACTCATGGTGACCTTAGATATACAAAATGTAGTTATGATGGGAAATACCTAAATCCTATCCTCCTTGATTTAGTTATGTATCAGATATGTCTGATATCGGTTTCTGTTGCTGCTTCTCCCAGAAAACTGTGAATATCCTTTTTTGGGTCTAAACACCCGTTCCCCTGCTTCTTTGCTGAGAGTTTTGCCATGAACAGCTGTTACCCGCAGTCCTTTTCCAAGACTATGTTTGGGTTACTAAGATGCTTTTCCCAGCAGCTGAGTGGCAGGATTGCTGGAAGTGCCACCACCATTTCCAGGCTGGGCTGGCCCAGTGTGCATTAGGACAAAGCCATGTTCCAAAGGAGGACACACTGTAGACTATGGTCATAGGCACCATAGTGTACATTAGTGTCATAGACACAATTTCGAAGTCATTCCAAGAAGCACACTTCTCAGGTCTTTACGTGTTTGAAGCAGGATGCATGTTATAATTGATTTATTGAGCAGACATTCCTTGTTTAACAATGAAGCCCCATTCCTGAGGCCAGGTGGTTAAACGATTTGGTCACTAAATGAGGCAATGTAGGCTTTGTATAAAGTATCTACATTACAATATTCAAGACAAAGAAATGGTCAAAGATAACCTTAGCTTGGTGATTTTAGATTTTTTTTTTGCATAACTTTTATGTGCAGCACTGTAATGTGTAACAACATAAACCTACAGTACTACATGATTATACAATACAGTCAGCAAAAATGACCGAACTGTATAAGCAAGGTGTACTGTACAAAAATGAGACATTAACAACAACATGTATGGAACAGTACCAAAAAAGATGGGCCATACATCTGAACAGTCCCTAAACAGGTAGGTCATAAAATGAGGATTTCTTGTACTCTGAGTGGGAGGTAGTGAATAGCTGATGCGGAGCTAGAGCTAATGAACTTAAGAACTCGAAGAGAGAGCACAAAATCTACTTGGGAACAACAAGCTGGCGCAGTAAGTTTCTGACTTATGAACATTCAAGCTGTGAACTTTCGCAGATACGAATGGGCCTGACACTATGAACATTCATAGATGTGAATAAGTCACAGAAGCAGCTCTCGGGTGGGCCCGACATCGTCACAGTTGTGCTGCTGTGTGCGCACCACACCGGGCAGTAACACACAGTAGTGCAGAGCTCAGTCTGAGCACAGGGAGTCTGAAGCAAGGGGAGAAGCAGGGGTCCTGTGGAGGGGCCCGACAGGACAAGCCAGGCATTCACCATGGAAGCAAAGGTGAAGATGATTCATAGGTGACAACGAGGCCACACGACGGTAGACGCTGCTCTGCCATCTCTCGCCTGCCCTCCCTCCTCCATAGTAGCTCTATTCTTGTCAGCGTAGTCCACACCATTCCCTTGATGCCAGTTACTGTACTGTATGGAGACACCTCTTTAAGGTACTGTAACAGTAAACATGGTTTATGTGCAGTATTTTTGTGTGTTTGGTTTTTTTTTTATGCTTTCCATTGTATATTTGCATCAAAGGTGTATGAGATTCACTTTTTCTGATTTATGAATGAATCTGACTTGCAAACTTTTCCCAGCGCTGATCCCATTTGTAAGTTGGTGCTGGAGCATAACGTGAGGGAGCTTGTGCTATTGTTTTGAAGATATCGTGAGCATATCTTCTGGAAAGAGAGGCAAATTATAGTTCAGCAGGAATCACTTCTACTATGTGTCTCTCACTGAACTAGGTTTTCTGTCTCAAGGAACTCTCTTATTCTCTAATAACTGGTTTGGCCAGGAGAAAGCAGGCTCAGGAAGAACTGTCCCCTGCAAACAGCCACTCTGGCTGTTGCGTGTGGGGAATCTCTGCGTTGATCAGCATCAAGATGGTATTATAGCAGCCAATTTCGAAGACTTCTATTTTATCAGAAGATAAATCTGCACTGTAGGAAGAAAAGACTAGCATTTAGAGCAGCAGATGAATAAGTCCAGACTCAATTCAATAGCTACAAAATGTTGAGCAACCCACTTAACTTTAAAAAAAATAATTGTTAAAAAAAAATCTATCACTAATAACACACAATATAATATTTGATCATAAAATACATGTAACAAACATTAGGCTCTCTCCTTTTAGCCATAATCCTTTATTTTCCTTATAAAATTTGTCAGCAATAAAAACTGATGCCAAGGAAACAAATCCAGGAACTTTGGAGCAGTGGTCAAATTCAGGGCCGAGCTTTGCTCTGGGCCACCAGGACACCCTCATCAGTCACTAGAAAAGAGTGGCCACCAAGAAATGCACTTCGCAAGCTTGGCCTCTGAACAATGCTCCTTTCCAGGGCAAGTCTTGGGGTGAAGCGGTGTCACAGCTTATCTCTAGATGTCTCCCGGGAATGTCTTGTGCTCACAGGCAGGGATTGGGAAAGTGGATTGGATGACGCAGGTTTATAGCTGACTTGAGTCACTGGGAGGGGGAGGGCGGCAGAGCATGGCTTGGATGCGTTTATCTCCTGTGCCGGTCCTTGGGCAGCTGCTCCTCTGCCACACTGTCCTGCCCTGGAGCCACCATACTGTGAATTGAAGCTTTTATAAACTGTGAGCTGAAATAAGCCTCTCTTCCCTTTAAATTGTAAGTGTTGGCTGCTGTATCTCAGCCATGAAAACTGACTAATGGGGAGAGAAGCTACAATTTGGGATTAGGGCTGGAGCTGTGGTCATAGAGAGCCAGACAGACCATCTGCAGGGTCTTTAATCTGTGCATCAAGCCATCATCTCTGCAGTCAGACCCAGTATTGGAAGTTTCCCCCAGTCAAATACTGTTTAATCATAATTTATGTCACCAGTTTTACTCCTTTGTAAGTGTCATATGGAGCTACCAAGCTGCATGGAAGAGCGAAGATTATCACTCTGGACTGATGTAGTTCATTCACTCTGTCCTTTCCACATCCTCTCCCCAAATATCTTATGCCTCTTCTGTGTAGCAGTGGGTACAAGGACAGTGTATAAATATTGTGTGTCCTTGTTAGGAGGCATTTTACTCTTCAGCGGAACTAAACTAAACCAAAACAAAAAGTACTATGTTCTGATCGAGAAGTGTGGAGAGCTGCGAAGGACCACGCCTACAAGATGGAGCTGGTTTCCACCTTCCACCCTCCGTGGGTGAGCGCTCTCTGTGCACAACAACTCCTTATATGGCCAGGGCTGCAGTCATGATTCGCTTCCGCATATGCAGGACCCATGGGCGATCCCCACGTGGCGCACTGGGATTGGGCTCAGGAGTATATATTAGCCAAGGGCTGGGGGATTGGAAAAGAAGTAACAAGATGTAAGGGGCCTGAATAAACCGCTGAAGGAAGAGCTGTGTGTTGCGTCTTCCTTGCTGGCAAGGTCACGCACAACAAGTGGTGGCCCGTACGGGGACTCCATCTCAAGCCATCAGCTCAGAACCTTCAGTGGTCAGGGGGTGCACCGGTAAGTCCCCGGGTAAGTTGGGGATCCACGACAAAAGTGGAGTTTAGGGATCCTATCTGTAGATAAAGAAGGAGCGCCAAGGTTTGCCTACGAGCAAATCCAGTTTGCCTACGAGCGAACTCCGAAGTGAAAGTATAAGTTGAATCATGGGTGCGTCTACTTCGCACCCAATTTTTTGGCTCTACAAGAGCTACTTCATTCTAAAAAGCTTAAACTAAAGAAGAAAACCTTAGAGAGGACAGTCCAGTCGGAGCTTTCCTTGGCGTATCCTGTTTTTCAGGACGCCCAAGGTAATAGATACCATGATCCCCTGGACTTCAAGACGATAAAGTCCTTGGCTAAATCTGTTAGAACCTACGGCATTTCAGCCGCATTCACTGTCTCCCAGGTGGAAGCCTTTAGCCACTACTGCATGACCCCTGGGGATTGGAGTGGTGTAGCCCAAGCGTGCTTAAGCCCTGGGCAATATCTTGATTGCAGAACCTTTCTAATTGAGTTTGCAGGTGAGGAAGCAGCTGCCAATCAAGCTGCATGTAACCCTGCATGGAATAGAGTTATGCTGTTAGGTCAAGGTCGCTTTGCTAATCAGTACAGTCAACTGTGAATATAACCAGCGAAAAGCAGTTCCCCATTTCCTCATCCCCTTGCCTGCTGTCCCCCTTTTATCTTTGTAGTGTGGAATGGAACTGGGGGAGGAGAGGGTAAACTAAATTGTTCAGTTG
>NW_004524591.1:2163430-2167001 GCF_000260255.1 Octodon degus
GTGGGCCCTGGAATGCTTCTTTTGTTAACTATACCCTGCAGTTGAGTCACGCCATTGCCGCAGTTAATGCTACAAGGGTACCGCCTATGGGTGCAGAGAGCTTATGGCATGTAATAGCTAAGGCTGCAGGTTAGATAAACCGTTGGTCAGGCTCGATGGCATTGCTGTTATTATGTTGTGGGGGCCCTGACTGTCATGATAGTGCTGCTCTCCCTGGAACGTTTGTGGTGTATCTGTCGCATGAGGTCTCAGCGGCGGCGGGATGCAGTCATGATAGCCCAAGCCTTTGCAGCCGTCGAGATCAGACAGTCCCCCGGTGCTTGGCTGGCCACCCTGGCCAAGTAGCCAGCCGAGTAGCACAGGCTGTGAAGCAAAGCACTGCACTTGGCACCCAGTGGAGCTGGAAGACCAAGAAGGGTACGTCTGATTGCATGTGGGTTTGATGCCCTAACTCCCCACCTCTGCAGAAAACAGGTATCGGGCAAGTCACATTGTCTCTGGGCGGAGAACACCTGGACCACAATGCTACAGAGCCTTTGCACAGCAGAGATCGGACCACTGCCCTTGCCTGTTGCAAAATAAAAAGGGGGAACTGTGGAGAGCTGCGAAGGACCGGGCCTACAAGATGGCGCTGGTTTCCGCCTTCCAGCCCCCCCCCCCCAGCGCTCTCTGTGCACAACAACTCCTTATATGGCCAGGGCTGCAGTCATGATTCACTTCCGCATATGCTGGACCCATGGGCGATCCCCACGTGGCGCACTGGGATTGGGCTCGGGAGTATATATTAGCCAAGGGCTGGGGGATTAAAAAAGAAGAAGCTTGCTGTAAGGGGCCTGAATAAACCGCTGAAGGAAGAGCTGTGTGTTGCATCTTCCTTGCTGGCGAGGTTGTGTGCAACAGAGAAGTGGATCAGGATATTACAGGGCCATCCACCAGGGACTCCCTCAACTTCTTCTATTGCCTGAGTCTCTTTTGAGAAAAAAATAAGAAAAAAAGATGCGTGAAGTCAGAGCAGCAGCATTGCTGAGTATAATGAAAAAATTGCACTGGCTGTGCGCACCTGAAGATCTTACACAGAGGCCCTACGTTGAGGATCCTTGGGAGGAAGATTGTGTGAAACCCACCAAAGAAAAAATACAAGGAAAGAGTAGCCAAATAATAGCAGAGAAGCAGAGAGGAATGTCTGTGACAAAACTAACTGCACAGACAGTAAGAACTAGGAGGAAGAGGAAGAGAACAAGTTTCATGGTTTGGTTTTCTTGTTCAAAATTTGAGGCTGGAAGAGGCCTAGCTAAAAGCAAAAAGGTTTGTTTATATCAGTCCATGCAGCCGCAGTAGTGACACAGGCATTGCTTCTGATGGGCTTTGTTATAGGAACAGAATATGTAAAACTTTTCTTTCTGCAAATGTTTGATATAAACGAGTGAGAACAAATATATATTGTTTTATTATATCAAGCTGAAAAATAGCAGCACTATGCCAACTTTCAAAATGAAATGATTCCAAATAGACTAAACAAATGGATCCAAATCACTCTCTATGTACATTATGAAACCAAGAATCAAGTCACAGTTGGGGTCCTAAATATATATATTTATAAGAAATTCTTCTTTGATCTTGGAATTTTCACTCTGAAATAACTTTTTCTTTGGTAAACCATCACAAGAGAGTAGGTTCCTGCCTTTTTTTTATAGTATGTTTCTAGAGATTAAGTCACTGTGGAAATTTTATTTTATTTAACTTTTTAAAGTGACACATCATAATTGTGCTCATACATGGAGTACAGTGTGAGATTTCAAAGTTTTACTTTTTTCAGATTCTTGGGGATTCAAGTCAAGGTTTGTGTGCTGAGCTCCATCCCCAACTACATTACCTCTTATTTTTCCTTTTGAGACAAGGTCTCACTACATTGCTGGATTTCCAGGTTGGGCTTGAACTTGAAATTCTCTTGCCTCAGCCTCCCAGAGTGCTGAGATTACATGTGTGTGTTACCACACTCAGCTCAGCACATGGTTTTGATACATGGATGTACACGTGTGGTGATCAAATCATGGTATTTAACACATCTGTCATGGGTGCATTTATCATTTCTTTGTAGTCAGAACCTTTAGCAGTCTGCCTTCTAGCAATGTGGAAGGACTTTGGACAAAGTGTGTGTTGTGTAGTGTCACTAAGTCCTCGATGACACAAGAAGTACTTTCCACCAACTAGTAAAAAGAAGAACCATGCCATAAAAATATGCTAAGTAGAGACAGTTTAGTTGCTGTGTAAGATCATAAGAAGAGGTGTCACTTAGTCCTCAAAATCAGAAAATAATGTTACTTGAATTATGCTCCTTTTGCTTTGCACCCAGTGAGTAAAAGTTCCCGAGACTCACTTTCCTTGTGGGTAAAACAAAGATATTAATACTCACTCTTTCAGATGCACTGAAATAACATTTAGTGAGCTCTAAATACAACATGGTTCATACAGTATAGCAGTTAGAAAAATATATCAATCTCTTCTTCTGTCTAGAATACCCTGAAACTCCTCTAGCCACCCAACCTCCTGCACAGATTGCCCAGGAATCAGTGGAAGGGAATGCAAGGTAGGGAATACTGCCAGTGTGGGAGGAGGGCAGACACGAGAGCTCCTATGCAGTATTTCTAGGCTATTGGCTACTTATGCACATGTAAATTTTAATCATTTTGGGAACCTGATGGCTTTTTATAATGTCTATATTGAAGGGACAATACAATTAGGTAGATTGAAATGTGTGTTCTGAGGGTTTGGGGAGATAGTTCAGTGGTGTAAGTGCCTACCTGGCAAGCACAAGGACCTGGGTTTGATCCCTGGTACCACATGCAGTGCCAGCCCTGAACCCCGGGCATGGCAAGCTGGCCCCAAAACTGGGCATGGCAGTGCACATCTGTAATCCTGGCACTGATTACAGGATTAATCAGCCTGGGAAGGCTGAGCCAGGAGGATTACTATGCGTCTGAGCTGAGTAGCGAGATCCTGTATCCAATAAATAAATAAGTAAATAAATAAATAAATGTGTCCTGAGATATATTTTCTGTGGCATGACAATGTAAACTAGAAGGGGTTGTGTACACATAAGGATTTAGATCAGATGTATTTTAAATCCTAAGTGTGATCCCATTTGACAAATTATATCAGAGACTTACTGGGTTCCAGGCTGCGCCCAGTGCTTCAGATCCCGAAGTGGTGAGGAGTCACCTCTTGGTTTCTAGTAGTTTGGTGGAGGGTGGCAGGGTCAGTGGGAGCCGGGTGAGGTGGGTGCTAAGCACAGAAGCAGCTCAGTGTTCAATGTCATGAATGCAAGCTAAGTTTCAGCACAGAAACACAGGTGAGAGCTTTATTTATGTCCAGGGCAAGAGCAAGGTGGTAGGTCACTAGCTAAAAAACAGAACAAGCAAGCAAGCAAGTAAACAAACAAACAAAAAGGAAGCATGGAGCTAGGTAAAAAGCATATACCTCCAGCAGGGCCGAGGGCAAAAAAAACCCAACCTGAGGAAGAGTGAAGAGAGTTTTCTTCTTTTTTTTTTTTAATTTTTAATTTTTTAATTTT
>NW_004524591.1:2167101-2179485 GCF_000260255.1 Octodon degus
TTTAATTTTTTAATTTTAATTTTTTAATAGATTGCAAATTGAAAATAAATTATTTACAAACATAAATGAATATAACAATAGAAATTGTCCAAAATAAAAATGAAGAATTTACAGATCAGTCATAATAGTTTACTGTGTCAAAACCAAGAAACATATTCATATAATTAGAATTCTCAAAGTGGAAAGGAGTAGGCAATAAATATTTAAAGATTTAAAATTTCTGAATTTAGTTTAACTTATAATACCACATTTCCAAGAAAAATGAATCTTTTTGCACAAGAAATTTAAATAAAATCATACTAAGATACACAAAAATGAAATTGTCCAAAACTTATTGTAAAACAAATCATTAAAGCATATACATAAAAATATTAGCTATGGAGGAACAAAATTAAATAGCATCTTATTCCACATTAGAAAGAAAAAAAAGAACCAAGTGTGTAAGACACTAGACTAATTAAAGGACTGAAAGAAAAAAAGATCTGTCCTCTTTGAATTTTATACTTAGCAAACATACCTTTGAAAACTAAAACTAAGATTTTCCAGTTATACAAACTTGAAATATTTTAATACCTAAAAAAGTAGCATATAGGAAATAACAAAGAGCATAATTCAAAAGGCAAGAGAAGTTGCAGTATGCTCCTGGATGAACAATAAAGGGCTCTCAATATGATAGTTATGTAGGACTATATAAAATATATTAGATGAACCCTTATTTAAAGGTCATTGAAGATTTCTATGAAACAGTATCAATCTTAGGTTGGGTTATACACATATTTTTTTCATATATATGTGTGTGTATGCATGTATAAAAGACAGGGAGGAAGTAATATAAAGTCAACAGAAAATGGGAATCTACTTTTTAAAGTTTCTAATACTAGGAGAAGATATCATACAATGTCTTTTAAATAAATTGTAAGTCAAAGATACAGTATAAATCTTAGAACAAAAATTAAGATTAAGCAATATTCAGCAAATTAAATACTAATTAATTAAAAATTAAATGTTTCAAAACAATTGAACTAAGAAAAAGTTTTCATGATAGTAAAGGAGTACTAAGAGTCAAACATAAGATGAATACTGGAATGGCAAATAAATGACCAGCACTTTTAACAGTTTGAGGATAGGATATCGCACAAAGTTCTAGTGTGTTGTGGACATGCATAATGACCATGACAGTTACTGGTGGCCAGGTGTCACTTGTGGGACTGAGCTACAGCTATTTCTTTGAAATCCACTCTGTAGACTCAGATGGAATCATGACCCATAGGGTGGAAGAGAAGTCCATTTGTAGAGTGTGCTGATGGAAATGCTTTGCTGCTGTACACAGAAGAATAACTGAAAGACTACTATTGTATATCTCTTATTCTCCTGTGTTTAATTGTTTGCCCTATTTGGTGGGTTCTTTCCATTCTCATTCATGGGGCTGTGATCAATTTGCTCCCTCTCTAGAACATCATTTAGCAGTCTGTGTAGGGTTGACTTTGTCATCATGAAATTCTTTAGCTGTTCTTTGCCATAAAAGTATTTCACTTCTCCGTTATACTTGAAAGAGAGTTTTGCAGGGTATATCAGTCTGGGTTGGAATTTGTTTTCTTGCAAGACTTGAAGTGCTTTGCTCCATGCTCTTCTTGACTTGATGGTTTGTGAAGAGAAATCTGCTGTTATCTGATGGGTTTTCCTTTAAATGTGATCTGTTTCTTTTCTTTAGCGGCTTTTAGTAAACTGTTCCTGTGCTGAATTTCTGGGTTCCTGATTATTATATGTCTGGGTGTGATTTTAATTGGGTTGATGTTCTTTGGAGTTCTATATGCTTCGGTTACGTGAATGTAAGATTGTTGCCCCATATTTGGGAAGTTTTCTGCTATTACTTCTGCCCATATTCTTTTTATATCATTTGTATTGACTCCTTCCTTCTCATTGATGCCTATTAGTTTCACATTGTTCATCTTTGCATCGTCTTGCAAGTACTGAATTATTTTTTTCAGCATCCTATTTGTTTTTAAGAGTTCTTTTTTTACTTTTTCTCTAGCTGCGATGGTGTCTTTAAGGTCATGCCAGCTTGTGATTGAGGTTTTAATTTCCTATATATCACTTTGAATCTGTTTTATACATTCTATTTCTTTCCTATATTGTTTATTCAGGGATTCCATAATTTTTATATTCTGCTTTATTTTTTTTTATCAGTGTGTTCTTTAGAAGCACTTAGTACTTCTTTGATTATAGTTACCACTACATTTTTTAGTTCCAAAATTATCTCTGATCTGATTTCTTCTATACCTTTTTTGCAGTTGATTCCTTACTGTCAACGCTATTATTTCAGAGATTTCAGGGGTGTGATTTTCAGTTTCCTCTATGCTAGTGTCTTCTGCATTTGTACTGGGTGAACTCGGGGCCTGAGACTGCATTTTGTTTCTTCTCTTTGTCATTTTGTATAGCACTGTCTTATGACCTTTTGTGTAGCGCTTAGATAGAGTTATTACCTTAGCACCAGGTCAGGATTTACAAAGTTCAGATTCCTCCAGGTAGGTGTTGCTTGGATCTGGCTGGGGTCTGGCTGCTGTGTTCCACTTCTTTCTGCTGCAGCCATTGAAGTTGAACCCTTTGTGTCTCTCTGGCAAGATGTTCTGCCCCTGAATCAGCTGGGTGAATCTTGCCTCTAGCCTCTTTGCAGGGAATTCTGCTGAAGGGTTCCATGCTGGGCCTGCACTCTGGGTTGAATGAGGATCTGGTGGCCCCAGGGGGGGTCTCACTCACGTGCCAGGCCTACACTTGGGTCTTGTGAAGAGAGTTTTCTATGAAACTCAAGATAGCACTCTGAATTATGACAGAAATTGGGACTGTGTTCATGTACCAGTCTATTTTTCCTCATAGCTTACTTTTATAAACACACACACACACACACACACACACACACACACACCCTGCAGTATTGGGAAATTCTTTTTACATGGGGGAAAATGTCCAGTGAATGGGTCCTGACTTGCTGCCATTCTATTACAAGGAAAGAATTCAGCTCGCAGGGAAGGATATGTGAGTTTTAGTCACTTTTGCACAAGTGCTCCCCTTCATGTGGGTCCCAGCACACAGCAGAGGATTCTGTAGGCAACTGCTCGTAGGTGCCTCAGTGGGCACATTTGACAGATCTGTCATGAGCTCCCTTCTCTTTATCTATCTTTAAAATTTATATTTTTAATTTTTTTTTAAATGTGTGCTGGAATTGAGTATGGGGCTTTGGGCTTCCCACCCACAGTTGAAGCAGGTTCTTCTTTTTTTTTTTTAAATTAAATTAATTAATTGATTTATTTTTCTGTATTTTAGGGAAGGGTTTACAGGGTATTCAGGGTCTCACTACTCAATCGGACTCATACTGATCCGCCTGTTTACAGCCTCACAAGTGCTGGGATTACAAAAGCATGCCACCACGCCCAGTCTCAAGTGCCATCTCAGCGTGCCCTGGCGGTGGGGCAGGCACCGCTGGTTTGGGGATTGAACTCCTGTCCCCTGAACCTGCTTATAGGTGCTTTAATCAGCTGAGCTATTTGGCTGGCCCTTTGAATTTTATTTTAAAGAGTTAAAACAAAACCAAAAGCAAAGACAAACAGCGAAAACAAAGACACAAACACAGTAATATACACCAATGCATGTGGTACAGATTTTCAGCACAAGAATAGCAGATTAACAATGGTTGTTATTTATGTATTTTTATTGTCTAATCTGTTGCTCAGATTAACAGATATAGGTATGAAAGATGAGTCAAATAATTGAACATGAATGCATGCTTTATAAATCAGATCTACATGTATAAGTATCGTGTTGTCTTCCTAGTGTAAGAAACTGAAAAAATAAATAAGATCTGAGTGGTATAGTAGATAAGTAAAATGGAAAGAAAGTTAACATAAGGAATAAATAACAATAAGTGAAAGGACAAAAAATAGGGAAGAAAAGGAAGGCAAAATCACGCAGGTATACATACAGGATAGCTGAAATGATTGTGCTACTGATTTCTATCAGTTTTTTGAAAATAGTAATATTTAAAATTTTCACTTCTTAAAAAATGTATTTAGTACAGGGTCTACAGGGTCTTGCTACACAGAATGAACTCATATTGATCCTTCTGTTTTCAGCCTCTCAAGTGCTGGGATTACAGGCATGCACCACCACACCCAGTCTCAGTCACCTTCTCAGTGCGCTCCGGGGGTGGGGCTGGCAGGGCATGCTGGGGATCAAACCCCAGTCACTGCACCTTGCTAAAATAAATTCACTTTGACTAACTCCATATGCTGATATTTGTATCTGAGCAACTACATCAAAGAGCAATGTGCAATATAGGAACCGTGATTGACGACCTCTCATCTTATTCTAACTATATACCATTTCTAATGTCTCATCAAGTATGATTATACTCCCTTTAAAACATTTTTTTAAAAAGTGAAAAGGACAAGAAGCATCTTTCTAGAGTTCTTCCTACTGTCCTGGTTAAACAACCTTGAATTCAAATAGAGCAATGCAAAACATTTTTTTAATGTTTTAATTTACCTTTAAATTATATTTAAAGTTTAGACAAGATATCATGTCTGCATCTTGTACTCTGAATAACTACTATGAAGACAGCAGTATGCAATGTATTAATTATTGTAACTGTCCTACTAACCTGTTTTGAAAGTGTCTCATTGCTATTTCTTTATCAATGAAATTAATTTTAAAAATTACATTTAAAAAGTAAAGAATAATTGCTTCTCTTTGGGAAACAATCCAAACAAGAAAAGTAAAATTAGTTGTGCAACTTGACACTAAAAGACCCCTTTACAAGAAGCCATTATTGTTACATCAATATTTATTGTTTAGCTCTAATTAGAAACAACACTCAAAGCTGCAGATTTCTTTGGAGGGGAAAGTAGATAACCACAAATGCAGTTGCCTTGCTCTTGCTTTTAGGTGGCTTTTTTTTCCTTGTTGTTTAAATTTAAGTCAATAGGGCTGGCCAAATAGCTCAGTGGATTAAAGTGCTCAGGGGGGTTCTATCCCCCAACCCTGCCAACCCCGCCCTGCCAGCCCTGCCCCTGGGGCACACTGAGATGGCATGGGCACTGTGGCCCGCACCTGTAATCCCAGCTCTTGGGAGGCTGTAAGCAGACAGATCACTATGAGTTCAATCTAGTAGTGAGATCCTGAACACCCTGTAGACCCTTCCCTAAAATACAAAAAACCAAACCAAACCAAAACAAAAAACAAAAAACAAAAAACCCCCTAAGTCATTGCCTGTTCCCTTCCTCACAGTCAGCCCTAATGTTGCTCTCGAGTGAAGGCCTGCTGTGGCTCTGTGACTGCAGAGTGTGTTTGGTTACCTGGCTACTCTGGTGCTTACAGCTGTGGCTGGATGAAGCAGAGTGTCACAGAATAGTTGATCCGGGTGGCGCTCTGCCCCAGGGCCTTTCAGCTTTCTCTTCTTTTGCTGGAATCTCCTGGCTCTCCTCCAGGAACCTCTTACTGAATAGATAGCTTGACAGAGATAGGGAGGGATAAAAGCATGAAGTAGAATTAAAGGTCTGGGCAGACTCCAGTTTCTATGAAGTATCCCCAAGCTATTGATTTGAAGACATCAGTTCCCTAGATACTTTATAGGTTTTGCATTGGATAGGTAACATTTTCGGTTTTAATCACTGAGATTAAAGTTTTAAGCACTGTATAGATTTTTTGAAAGCCCATGTTATTTTTGCTCCTAATGTCTAAGTGCATTTTTTTGGGGGGGGGGTAGGGAAATTTGTGCTTTTTTAAAATTAATTTTGTTGAGAAACAAATAGCAATGAAACAGTTTCAAAACCAATTAGTATGACATTTTTAATAATTAATACATTGCATATTGTTGTCTTCATAGTAGTTATTCATAGTACAAGATGCAGACATGATATCCTGTCCAAACACTATTAGTACAAATCTTTCTTCTCATCAAATTAAGAGAAAGTAGTTGTATATCTATCCTAAATATTTTGTATATACAGATACAAAATGATCCTTCATTTATATCTCCTTTTTTTTGTTTAGTCAGAGATGAGTATTCTACTGCCATTTAAATATTGTAGGTGTGTGAATTCAGCAAATTAATCCAATATAGTCCAGTAGTCCATTATAGTAGTGGGTTATCCACAGGACTGGCAATGTCAGAAGTTGCTGACTTGAGCCTTTTACAGCTCAGCGTATTAATATGGATTTACTTTTTATACTTTTCTGCTGGACGGTTAAGACCAAGATAAAGACCTGTATAACAAAAAATGTAACTTTTGTATCTGATAAGGATTTATCTTGAAATCATGTACAGCATTTGTAGATCCTTTGTCAGTGTCAGCCAAGTGGATGAGTCACAGCCATTGCTTGATCAATTTGCTTTCTGTGAAAGCCTGAGAGAATGTTTTCTCTCCATGTGACTAAGTACATATTGTAAATGCAAGAAATAAGCTTTATTTTGTGTATGGTATTGGCAATTCAACATGGGGCCTTTACATCCAAAAACCCTCTTTGATTTTTGTTTGTTTTTGTTTTGAAACAGGGCCTTGTTAAGTTCTAAGTTGTCCATTTTTGGCTTGAACTTAGAATCTTCCTGCCTCAGCCTCTCAGAGTGGTGGTATTACAGTAGTGTGCTATGCTTAACTGCTGTTTTTTTTTTTTTTTTTTTTTAGCAAGATATAACATGGTAAGTTGTGACTGGTTCTACTCCATGAGATGTGTTTCCTTGATTAATCTATGGTTTGTTGTAACAGTGTTTTGGTTTGGCGGCAAATTAATCCTTCCTTCAGTGACCAGCTTTTTGAGGAAATGTTGAGCTAACAATGTTTCTTCTCTTAGAAAATTAGATTAAGATTTAAGTCATGCTTCCAAAGAAATGAGCTCTCTAGCTTTTAAATGCATAGAATTAGCATTACTTTTATCTTTTTGATTATTCATGGACATAATTAGCAAGCTGTTCTATTTGTTGTCTCTGGGTATTCCGCCGCTTCCAGGCTCCATGTTCCAATGTGCGCCCGAGTTATCACAATAACATATGCACAAGGCAATAAAGGAGGAAATATTGTAATATATTTTTGCAAGGAAGCCTTTGAATGTAAAAAGTTCCCAGATCTCTTCATTAGAGTGCCAGCTGATAGTGTATTTCTCAGTTTTCATTTGAAAAAAAAAAAGTTATGGACCTGTGATTCCCCTGCCGAATCAGGCTGAATATAAACGCAGTATCCCCAGCACAGTGGTAGGAAGCTCGCTTCGTGCTTCGCCAGTACTTGCTTATGCTGCTGCTAGAACAACATGACTGATTTCTGCTTTATCTCCTATGTGCAGCGTGGTCGTAAATCCATCCGTGAGGTACCCAGTGCAGGCTAACACGTTATTTTTCCTCAGCGTGGTCTCATTTGATTACAACTGCAGCCTCGCCTGGCCACATTCCATCCATAATTAATCACCACCTTGGTTTCCAGTTGCAGCGAGGCCGGTGCCGGCGTTCACATCCTTGTGCAACGCGGGGCCACTGCCAGCTGGCAAGTGAAGGCAGACCTTTCACGCCGCGTCTAATGGGCGCAAACGGCGGAGGCTTTGTCGCGAGCAGCTCTTCACAGGACCCTGTGCCAGAGACGGTTCAACCTGCTGCGGCTGACGGCCGCCTTGGCACCTCACCCTTCTGAGTAAACACCATATGCAGAGAGGTTTCCTCGTGCCAAATGATTTTAGTACCGCTCATTCCGTGGTAGAAAGTAATCTCAGTGGTGAGAACAATGAATTCCTTGTAGCTTTGAGCTTTACCTCAGGGATCAGATCACGCTCTCTCTGTCCTGGGTATTGAGCTGTAATCTCATTAACAGCAGTGGCTGCCATTTGTCATAATGTAGATATTTGTTTTCTAATGTATTATTTACTTCTCTGGCATCTGGCTTGACATTATTCCCTGAGGAAGAGTGGGAAGTGCAGTAGGCAAAAAAATGAAGCTATTATCCATCTACATCCAGCGTTAGGATTTATTTTTGAGGAAGAAGGCATGTTGCTGTTCAATGATTGGTAGAAAGATATTTTATTTATTTATTTTCATTTTATGTATTTGGTACAGGGTCTCACCACGCAGCTCTGACTCATAGTGATCCTCCTGTTTTCAGCCTGCCAGCGCTGGGATTGCAGGCATGCACCACCACGCCCAGACTTAATCTTCAGTTTCGCAGGCCCTGGGGACTGGGCTGGTTCGGCATGCAGGACTGGGGATCAAACCCTGGTCCCTGCACTTGCCAAAGCAGGTGCTTAGTCTGCTGAGCTATCTCACTGGCCCTACAAAAAGATATTTTAAGTAGAAGTATTTGGTTATTGACTTCACTCTCTGCAGTTGTAAAAAAGAAAGAAAAAAGAAAAAAGAAAGACCTACATAGATTAGTATCATTTGATATGAATTACTATAGAATCCCATAAAGTACCAAAACTGAAATCTGTTTGTGATTACTTAGAGAAGAGTTCAGTGAGATTTTCTGAGTGAAGCACACTCCCTGTGATACTTTTGAAAGACTGCAGTCTTTCAAAATACAATGATCAGCCACAAAAGGAGGAGTCCAGCCAACTGCTGGCATGTGAGAGAGATAACGTGGGCCTCAAGGTTGCCTGTGAACTGCAAGCAGACCTCTAATGTTTGGACAGGCGAAAATGCTTCCCATAGTTTTGCGCAAAGTTGTCTCAGTGCTGCATGCCAGAGGAGGAATGATCAGGAGCCTTTAATTCAGGATATTCGGGAGGAATGTTGCATCAAGAATAGCTTAATGGTGCTTAAAGCAACCGAGAAGACAAGGATCCTGAAGGGAAAAGTGTGATTCATTAGGATCAGGAATCTACTCCGAGAATCTAGAAGGAAAAGAGTTGGAGAAGCTTACTTTCTGAAGTGAAAAAGGCCTCTGGAGGTTTCAAGATGGAGATTAGTAAATTGCCACTAGTTCTTGCTCCTGGAAGAGAAGCAGTCCCACAGAAGGGGACATTTTTCAAGAGGAACCTTAAATTTTCCTAAGGATGAAGTTTCATAAGGAACAATGAGAATAGGGGACTGTTCTTGGTGCAGGATTCTGTAGCAACATAATAGTTATGGCCTAATTTGATTAAAAATGATTGAGAGTCTTTTTCTGATAATTGGAGAAAACTAATAGTGGTTCTGAATGTTGGATAATGTGTTTATGTTAATGGTGGTATCTTTTAGGAGAGGAGAAGGTATTGTAGTGACTGGGAAGATATCTTCATTTTGGCAAGAGTCGTTTTAAAGAGTTTAGAGCAGTGTACAGAGGTACATTGTTGCTTATTTCTAAAGGGTTTGGCAAAGGAGACATTTGTATTCACATATGGATGGAAATGAAGAGGTTGTGGCAATGTTTGTTACACTCTTCTTTTAACTTTTACTGAGTTTCACATGTTAAAGTAAATTAAAAGCAAATAAAAGACACTACCTCCCAGAAGCAAGCAAGCAAACAAACAACAAAGAACAGGGTCCAGAGAAGATAACGCGGTGTGCTCACAGTTATACTTCTTTCCTCATGTGATCATATTATACTAAAAATAAAGTGAATATGAGGAAAGTATTTGCATATTACTAATTTCTAGAGTGAGGCAGCGTATGCAAAGGAAGCTCTCGCTGAAGGGTGGAGGAGTGTGTCACACAGACTATACAGAAGAGGGGCTACAAGTTAGGAGCAAGCTTATCTGTTCCAGATACTGTGGAGGTAAGAGTGGATACCACAGAAGGTAGGAAGAGGAGGTAGAAGTCTACACAGTCACGCTTCCCAGCAAAAAGTTATCTCAATGTTGGGTGTGCTGGCATATACCTAGCATTCCGGCTCTTGGGAAGCTGAGGCAGGAAGCTTGTAAGCTTAAAGCTACCTTGGCTCATGCAGCCTGGACACACAATGAGAATCTATCACAACCCCACCACCTCTCCTACAAGCCAACATTTATTCACAAGGGAAAACATTAGGGGATTACCTTAAAGGAAATAGAAATAAATATGTATGACTACTTAGTGCCAGTTCTTCAAAATGTAATCTTATCCAGGCGTTTTATCCACTAGCATGTTTAGAAGGAGAGCTCTCTCCTTCTAAACAAATCCACCAACAAGCAAATTCTACTTATGTGTCTAGAGCTTTCCATCAATAGTTCTATTACAAAAACTATCAATAAGAGATAAAGATTCACTATATATTTGATGCATGCTCAATAAATAAGAAAAACCTCACCTCACCAAAAACCTCCAAATTTTAAAAATTACCTTGGAGCAAAAAGAAAATTTATTAAATAATATTTTTTTAAATAAAATAAATTAGAAATCTTAAAATGTCAATCTATATTATTAGGTACATTAAGGAGAATTGTATACGTAAGTCAAGCATAGAGAACAATAAAAAGGAATTATCAGAGCCAGGGAGATAGCTCAGTTGAGTAAGCACTTGCCTGGCACACACAGGGTCCTGAGTTCAATCCCTAGTACTGAAAAAAAAAAAAAAAGAAAAAAAGAAAAGGAATAATTAGAAGACTGACACCTGTTAAAATTTCAAAACACATCAAGATTATATTAATTTATTAATATTAATATCTAAAGATTAAACTGATTAAATTATCAAGATATACATACAAGAGTTCCATCATATTAATAATTGGTGTCCCAGAAATTGAAAATAAGTGGGAGAATGCTATCAAAAAGAAAGTACTGAGGGTCAGGGATATAGCTCAGTGACATAAATGCTTGTCTGGAAAGTGCAAGGTCCCGAGTTCTATCCCTGGTGCCACACACACACACACACAAAATATTGGTATTAATACTAATGTAAATAATATTACTGATAATTCCAAACTGCAACTAATGATAATAGTTGCAGTATATTGCCCTGCTAGTTCAGAGAATTGTTATTGGGTAAATCCTCATATTGGATACAATGTAAATCATTCCTGGCAACCTGAAGCTAATGTGATAGTAAAACACAATCTATACTTTTAAGCATAGACAATTTAAAAACATTAGTCTTTAAATTGACAGAGACCACTAAATGCTTAGTTCAACTGTTGAAAAGTTCAGCAGGACAGAGAATTAGTAAGATCTCACAACATCAAGGAATAATGATAAACCTAAAAGTATTTGAAGAAGGAAAAAATCAATAAGAGGTAATCATCTAAAAATGGGAAAATAATCAGACAGACATTTTAGTTTTTAGCACTAACTATAACGTTGGAAGACAGGGCTGCAGGATGGTTCAGTGATCTAACTGCCTGCCTATGCAAGCACAAGGGCCTGGGTTCGATCCCCAGTACCACATGCTATGCCAGCCTCACCCCAAGTGTGCTGAGCAGGCCACCAAGACTGGGTGTGGTGGCACATGCTGTAATCCCAGTGCTGGGGAAGCTGAAAACAGGAGGATTATTACGAGTCTGAGCTGTGTAGTGAGACTCTGTACCAAATACATAAAAAAGAAAGAAACAAAGTTGGGAGACAATGTTCAAAGCTCTTAAGAAAAAATAGTGCTCAAGTTAGAATTTTATTTTATTTTTAATTTTTTTTCAAGTTAAAATTTTATAATCAGTTAAAATTTCATACATCTCTTAGTAGTTAGTTTTGTTGTTGCTGAAACAAAATAACCAGTACCCAAAGATAAAGGAGGAAAGGCTTATTGTAGCTCACAGTGTGTTGAGGCTTCAGTTCATAGTTGGTTGGCTCAAAGGAAGGATGGCATGCCAGAGGGGCATTACAGAGGAGAAACAGTTCATAGCAGGCAGAAGGCAGAAAAATCAGCAAGCTGTAAGCAGCAGTGGCAACTCTCTTTCTGTCCCTTATGTCCTATTCAGAATTCCTACCCTGAAGGCAGGTAGTGCTCACACCTAGGATGGGGCACTGTTAATTGTATATTGCATGATGAATTAATCCCAGCATCCCATCCTTAATCCCAGCATCCCATCCTTAATCCCAGAATCACACATTCTTATCCAGAAATGTCTGAAAAGCTACACCTATGACCCTATTAGGCTTTTAGGGGGCCACCTAAGCACAAGCCATAACAATGTATAAAGAAGCGAAAATATATTTCTAGGCATCTGAGGATGGTAAAATTTACTCTTTCTTGGAAAGTAACAATAAAATATATTCCAGCAAATGAAACATCCGAGACAAAGGCTAGTGTTACGAGAGAATACTATATCTTCAAAACTTTATAAGATGTAAAGAATTGTTACAACTCAAGAAGACAATCTTTCTAACTGAAAATGAGGAAAATGTGTTCAAAATAACCAATGTGATATGGAAGGGTAAGGCTATAAGCATCATTAGTCTTTAGAGAAATACAAAATAAAGTCATAATGGTTTATAACCAGGAATCTGGTAATCTGGTAGAACGATAT
>NW_004524591.1:2179585-2222293 GCF_000260255.1 Octodon degus
CTCAGACTTGTGGTGCTCTTTCTGTTTTCAGCCTCCCCAGTGTTGGAATTACAGCTGTGTACCCCCACACCAGGTCTTGGTGGCTGGCTCAGCATGCCCAAGGGCAGGGCTGGTGCAGCATGTGGTGCCCTGGGTCAAACCCTGGTCCCTGCACTTGCCTAAGCAGATACTTAGTCTGCTGAACTCTCTTGCTGGCCCTTAGAATGGTTAATATTACTATTACTTTTAAAAATGTATTTGATTGTTACCAGGTCTCTGTACACAGCTCAGACTCATAGTGATCCTCCTGTTTTCAGCCTCCTCAATGCTGGGGTTACAGGTGTGTGCCACCATGCCTGGACTCTGTGGCCAGCTCAGTGTAGCGTGGGAGAAAGGCCAGCGCAGCATGTGGTGCCTAGGATTGAACTGCAGTCCCTACGTTTGCCTAAGCAGGCGATTACTCCACTGAGCTATCTCGCCAGCCCCTCAGAATGGTTAATATTAAAAGGGAGGAAAACACCAAATTTTGACAACACAATAAAGTGATTAGAATTTTCTAATTGCTAATTGGATTGTAAAATGACAAATACAATGGTACCTCAATTCATGAACTTAATTCCTACTCAATTCATGAACTTCATTCTGGGGAAGATGGCTTCTATTATGTACATCATTCAAAGAGAAGCAAAATTTTGCCAAATGTTTTAGTTCAAGTACCAGATTATTTGCAAACAGGAGCATTTGTGAACCAAGGCATTACTGTACTTGTTAAAGCAACTATGGAAGCATCCAAAAGAAAAACCAAAAACCAGTTAAAAGTGGTTCCTGGGGCCAGGGAGATGGCTCAGTGGAATAAAGTGCTTTCCTGGCAAGCGCAAGGGCCTAAGGTTCAAACTCCAGTTCTGAAAAAAAAAAAAAATGTGGTTGCTACTGCAGAGAGGATTTGTTAGAGGTAATAAAGCAGATTTCTCTTGTTTTTCTTTATAATAATGCCAGTATTTGAAATTTAACACACGTATTACATGAGTTAGGGATTTTTTTTCAAGAGGAGATATCAAGTTCAAAAGTTTCTAGGTCATCTCAGAGAGTAAATTGGTCAAGAAGTGGCCATGACTCATCCACATGACTGACACTCACAAAGGATCTACCAACTGCGGTACAGGGTTTCAGCGTAAATCCTGAGGGGATCTGACTGACCTTACCAGATGCAAAAGTTACATTTCTTGTTATATAGATCTTGCTTTATCTTGATCTTAACCATCTAGCAGAAAAGTATAAAAACGAGGTATAAAAAGTAAAGCCATATTAATATGCTGAGCCATAAAAGGCTCAAGTCAACAACTTCTGACATTGCCAGTCCTGTGGATAACCCACTACTATTATGGACTACTGGACTATGATAGATTATTTTGCTGAATTCATGCACCTACAATATTTTAATGGTAGTGGAATACCCATCTCTGACAAAACTAAACAAAAAAAGGGGATACAAACGAAGGACCACTTTGTATCTGTATATACAAGATAGGATAGATATACGGCTACTTTCTCTTAATTCAATGAGAAGGAAGATTTGTACTAAAAGCGTTTGTACAGGATATTACGTCTGCATCTTGTACTATGAATAACCATTAAGAAGACAATAATATGCAATGTATTAATTATTGAAACTGTCATACTAATCGGTTTTGAAACTGCCTCATTGCTATTTGTTTCTCAATAAAATTAATGAAAAAATTTTCTAGGTCCAGTCTGATCTCAAAGATTTGGACTTTTAACAGGACTGAGTATCTGCACAGTGGTGTATTCTAATAGGTCTGGTAAATCTGGGGAGATAGCTCTGCAGCATAAGCACCTGCCTGGCAAGTGCAAGGTCCTGAGTTTGATCCCCAGTAAAAAAAAAGAAAAGTCTGGTAAAAGATCCAGGCACTAAGTTGAATTAGTGTCTTTTAAAATCTCATTCTATAACAATGAAAAGAACTTTGACCTTAAAATATGCGACTAAGTGTATGACATGGCAATGTCGTCTCTTTAAGGCATCAGCAGCAGGCGCAGATTCTGAGAGGACCTCTTCACACTCCCAGATTCAGCCCATTGTGGAGAAAACACAAAATACTCATGATAAAAGCAGAGTGTCACATATTTGAGGCTATCAGGAAGAATCATTCCAGTTAATTCTCTTGGTGCCCTTAACTCTAAAAGTCCATAGAGCTTCTAGCCCCCTTTCTAGAAGTTTGTTCACCTTGGTTTTGCCTCACATAATGTTTCCAATAATATCAGAAATGTGACAAATGTGGCTGGCTGTGGTGGGGCATACCTGCAACTCCTGCACTCTGGGAGGCTGAGGCAGGACAGTGAGTTTCAACCCAACCTGGGCAATTTAGTGAGACCCTGCTTGAAAGAAAGAAAGGAGGAAAGAAGGAAAGAAAGAAGGAAGGAAGGATGGAAGGATGGAAGGAAGGAAGGAAGAAGGAAAGAAAGAAAGAAAGAAAGAAAGAAAGAAAGAAAGAAAGAAAGGAAGGAAGAAAGAAAAAGATTATAGTTTAGTGTAAAGGTCCAGGGTTGAATATCTGAAAAAAAATTCCAATCTGAAATCTGATTTGAATAGCTTTATATTAACTGAGAAATTCACGCACTTGGGAGAGCAGCCAGTTACTGACTATTTCAGATGATATCAGAGATTCTGATTCAATAGGCATGTGGTAGGGCCGAGGAGCTATTTTTTTTTTTAAATCTTGTGTTTGTTTAATTATTAGGTACAGGGTCTCACTGCGTGGCTTGGACTTGCAGTGATCCTTCTGTCTCAACTTCCCCTGTGCCGGGATTACAGGCAGGCATCACAATAGCTGGTTTCGGTGGCCAGCATGCTGTACCTGGGACTCCAGGACTGGCATGGCCCCTGCAGTAGCGAGGATTGAACCTGGGTGCTTGCAAGCACTTAGACTGTCAAGCTATCTCCCAGCCCTGATCTATTTTTAAAATGCTGCTTTTTCAAAGTTCATACACGAGACAAATGGATTCTTTGGCTCTCGTCCTAAACCATACACAAGCAACTACAGACCAAGTTTTAATTCAACCCTAACCCATCAATCCTCCAATTCTTTGAGGCATTGCAAAGATAGTCAGAGACCACTACAAGGACAAAGGACAAAAAGTTTCCTGACCCTTTACTTGTTAAAAGCATGATTCACGTTTTTTCAGAGGCAGCAAGGAGAGAAAGAGCAGTGTTTGCAAAAAACTGTGACTGTGACTTCCCTCCGTCTGACCTATGCCTCATAGGTAACTCAAAGTAGAAAAAATCCTGACTTTTATTTGGAATACTTTGTCACCTTAAAGTGTAGGGGACAGGTATGCTAATTGTTTAGGAAAAGTTGCCAAAGCAAGATTACTTCACCCTAAATTTACTTAGTTTCTCTCACCCCGCTCCAAGACTGAGGTTACAAGGCATGTATCTATGGTCGGTTGTCTCCTTTGCTGGAAACTTTGAATTCCAGCAGAGCCAGATGTGACTGGATCGCCCCTCCAGTCACAAGGGTTCTTCTGGATCCATGAAACCAGGACAGAGACCATGACCAACCAGACCCCGGCCCACCAGCTCCCAGTCTCTGTTGGTATCTGTCCAATGTCCCTTTTCAGACCTGAGCTCCCTTTAGCTTCTCAAACAGAAGCCCTTTTCCTGTGCTTTCTTGCTTTCCTTTCTTTGAGGAGCAGCTTGGTCTTTGTCAGAACTGTCTCAATTTTTCTTATCTTCTAACTAAAGACTGTGCCTGTGAATTCATACTATAGCTTTGGTTTTAGTTTTCACCATTGTGAAAGCGAAGAGCCATGTCAGATGGTGACACTCCTCCTCCAGGGTGGTAGCACCCAGGGTCGGTCTCAGCTCTAGCCTCTTTCATGGTGTGATGCTGAAGATTGGTTTTCAACTTACCTGGAGTGAAAGATGACTAGGAAATAGGTACATTACATTTTTGGGTATTTCTCTGAGGATTTTTCCAGAGATGGTTGGCATGTGTGCTAGGGAATGGGGAGGGGTAGATGAACTGTGAATGTGGGCAGCATTGGCAAATAATGGGGGGCACGGGAGGGGGGGTCCAAGCCTACAATCATACATGCAAGCTGATTCTTCTCCAGTGAATGTGTGCTTTGGCCACGGCCACTGCTGTTGCCCATGAACCTCACATTTCAATTTTCTCAGACTTTGAATGCAGATTCAGGTGGGTGAGTCTCTACCAAATTTCCAGGCCATTAGCTGCAGCCTGGGACTGCCTTACCGGTTCTTCTTATGCTAAGGTTTCAGCTTCTTGGACCACTTTTTCTCCAGTTCTCTAGCAAAGAGCTAGCCATTGTGGCATCATTGGCCTGTGATTGTATAAGCCATCTTAATGATCCCTTCTTAAAATTACATACATGTCCCATTGTTTCTAATCCTCTAGAGAACTTGGGCTCATACACAGGTCAAAGGTTTTATTAGTATAGTACAGGAGGCAAATGGGAGAACCAAAATAAGTTCATAAATCAGTTCAGATTCATTAAAATAAGTAAAAATTATCCTTGGGCTGCATAATATGTAAGATTATTCTCAGGGATAATTTTATCCAGTTATTATATTTGCAAGATATCAAAAGTTAAGTTTTGAATTTAAAATCCATAGGATTTGTTGTAAGAAAATGTTTTACATATAAACTATAATGTAATATTGCACATTATGTAGAAAATAGAAAATGTACCCAAAATCATATTAGCGAAGTTGGATAGTACCAAAATTAAAGGCTTTTTGCTCTGAAAGTTTCCACTAACAGGATGAAAAGCCAAATTACAGATTGAGATAAAATTCATATTTGAATAGGATTTATCCCTAAAATATACAACTTTGCAATGACTTCAAAATTCACATTAATAAAAACCCATAATTTGTTTGGAATATGGATAAAACACAGGAGTAGAATTGCTACTGTAGAATCTACAGAGGCAAATAAACACCTGAGAAGGTAGTTAGCATTAGCTGTTAGATATCAACACACACAATATAGGCATGCACCTTGCAGAATGAGTAAAATGGGCAATGGCCATGCCAGGTGCTGGGGAGAACCTCGCATAACTGGATCGTTCTTGTATCACTAGTGGGTGGACACAACAACAAAGCCATTCTGGAAAAGAGCTGGGCAAGTCCTTAGACCAGTAAAAGTGGACTTATCGTAGTCCAGCTGTTGTACCTTTGGAGTGTAATGAAAGCTAAAGAAATGAAAACTTATATTCTTCTGTTCCCTTGTATATGAATGTCTAAGCAGTTTTAGTTTATGCTTTTTTTTTTTTTTTTTGTATTTTAGAAGGGTCTACAGGGTGTTTAGGGTCTCACTAGTAGAACAAAGTTGTAGTGATCTGCCTGTTTATAGCCTCCCAAGAGCTGGGATTACAGGTGTGTGCCACCACGCCCCATCTCAACTGCCATCTGAGTGCACCCCTGTGCTGGGACCCACATGGCAGGCCTTGGGGTTGAACCCCTGGACTTTGTGCCTGCTTGCAGGTGCTTTAATCCACTGAGCTAATTGGCTGGCCCTAAGCAGCTTTATTTGTAATAGCTAACTACTGGAAACTATATTTTTCAGCAAGTGAAGGGTTTTTTAAAAACAATTATTTATTTATTTATTTATTTATTTATTTATTTATTTATTTGTTTATTCTTTGGTACAGAGTCTAACTATACATCTGTGACTCATAGTGATCCTCCTGTCTCAGCCTCCTCAGTTCTAGGATTACAGTCATGCGCCACCAGGGCTGGTTTTGGTGGCCGGCACAGCTTGCCCCAGGTTCTGGGGCTGGCACAGCATGCAGTACTGGGGATCCAACCTGGGTCCTTGCACTTGCCAGACAAGTGCTTAGACTGCTGAGTTATCTCCTAGCCCCAGCAAGTGAATGGTTAATACACTGTAATATATCCAACCCATGGATTATTAATCAGCAATAAAGAGAAAATGAACTATTGATGCACTTAATAAGTTGTATGAACCATGAGAAAACTTACTGAATGGAAAAAGTCAATCTCAAGAGGTTATATATGGCCAAGTTCTATTTAAATTACAATTGCTAAGCGACAATAGAGGGAGGAGAGTAGAGGCTGTAAGGGGCTAGGGAAGGGAGTGGCGGGTGTAGCTATAAGGTACTCAGGTACGAAGGCTTTGTAGTGAAAAGCTATTTTAGGTCTTCACCACTGTGGTGGCTACATGAGTCCACACACATGCTCAAACTGCATAGAATTAAACACACATGGAAGTGTGTTCATAACTTTAAAATACGAGAACTTAATGACTGTGCCATGGTACAGTTACCTTGTTTTAATTTTGTAAGAAAGCTGTGTAAAATATTAACTTTGGGTGCACATGATCTTCCTGTACATTTGATTTTTGCAAACTCTTGTGAATCTATAATTATTTTAAACTAAAAAGTTAAAAACACTGGTGATGTAGCATATATGAACTGTAAGAAATTACTTAAAATTCCTAGAAGTTGAATAGACCATATCAAAATATATTTGGGAAGTTTGATGGTTCAGTAGTTTAAAAACATAATTCATTACCTCAGTCAAATAATATAATTCCAAAAAATTAGTGTAAAACCTAGATCAATGGGTAGAGATCTTATGATATAGAGCAATTTAAAATCTTTTAGTTTTATTTGATGTTTAAATTCCAGTTTAGTTCCTTCCATTTTTTTAAAAAAAGAAATACTGTTATTAGGATACAAACAGCAGGAAACCATTGCTCTAGTGCCTGTATAATATATAATATAATTATTAAAATATTTGATTAACATTTCAGAAACATCTGTCCTAATGGAAAGGGTACAGCTGTGTTTAAATTTTATTTTTATGCATATGGAATTCTTTTGAAAGGAAGGATAATAATGCTGGTTCCTGTCACACAGACTATGCTGACACGACACACAGTTTTCCTACTCTTCCTGATGGTTTTGGTTAGAATTTATAAATGCTTGCCTTTTCTTGAGCCAAATCAGAATTGGCTTGAAAATTCCAGGCTGACAGATTTTCCAGCACAGTCTTGAGTTTCAATGTGGCCAATGGAATGGATTTCTCCTCCCCAATTAAAATGTCACAGTTTCGAAATTGATTAAGAAGGGCTCACAGGCATGTCCCAAGAAATGCATGGAGTCTAGCTTTCATGGTTCCTGTGTCTTGCTTGGTTTTTCAAAACAAGATTCTTTTAATGTCTAAATATGAAATCAGATTTCCTATTTATGAAGAATTCGATTGTGAAATGATTGGGGTGTCGTATGTTTATTAGAGCTATGAACTTACTTTCCAAACGGACTTGGGGTTCCTATGTGCAGTAGATTTTAGTAGAAATGATCACAGTCATCACATGTCCTCCTGAAAGGACCAGTGACCCCCTTAACACCAGCTTCTCATTCTTTTTGGAGACTATCAGGTACCCAAATCCAGCGATCTTATTGATAAAGGCACACATTTTTCTGTCCCTTGCCTCTAAAGGATTTTCTTCTTTGGCAGATCCTTCTGTACAAACCTAATGTGTTTCTTTAACTCAACCTCAAATACAGAGGAAAAATTATTTGTACAATGTATTAAAATTATTATACCTATCTCTCAGATTAATATTCTGGGTAATATGCAGATTGATCTGTTTGCAAATACCTTATACCTAGAAACACTTTCCATCTTAAACCTTCAAAAGAAATCGCACGTATTTTAATTGTACTTCTGCTAGCATGTGGTTAGCTTGATATTTGTCATTCTGGAGCTGAAGGGGCCCGTGAGTGTGCATTTGCTGTCAGGAGACTTGCGGGTCTCACATAGATAAACCACACAGCTAAGCAGTTTTCAGATGCTGTTCACTGCTCAGAAGCAGGCTGGGTTACTTGGAAAACACAATTATCTTTCTAGAAGTTTTCACACTTTCTTGGAATTTATGTAATGGTTCCATTCCAGGCCTTTAAGACTGCTCGGGACCAGGGGAGGTGTGTGTGGTACACTCTAGGGCATCTGCTCGTGGGTTGGGAGCATAGACCACTCGCTGCAGGTGCAAGGGCCTTTCCAATGATGGATCCAGAGATTTAATCAGTTGTGGCTAATTCTTGCTGAAGAATGTGCTTGTACCCTATGACATGTGAGATGGTGACTTCAAGTGTTGTAAATTTTAAATATATTAAAAATGTATTGCATGACAACCAGAATTTAAACCTATAGTTTCACAATATTATTGCCTAAGATGATTAAAATAAAAAAATGTAAATTTATTTAAAGCAAATATAAATAAAATTATATGCCATGATATTATTATTATTATCATTATTATTATTTTATAGTACTGGGGACTGAACCCAGGGTCTCATGCATTCTAGGCAAATGCTCTACTTCTGAGTGACATTCATAGTCCTGATATTATATTAATGCTAGTGAAAATGGCAAAATGATGGAAGAACATTTTTTAAGAGAGTGAATTCTGTGAAACGGTGTTTAAGGTGTAGAACACTATAAAGGGGCAGGATGAAACGAGAAATACCCTAACATTTATTATTCTAGGCAGTGCTTTACTAATTCTTGTCCCATTTAAACTGTTTTTAGCTTCTGAATCAAATATTATTATTCATAATTTGAAGGTGGCGAAATCTCAAGTGAATGGTGAAGCTGGAATTCTACACAATGCATGGCTTCTACAGCCCTTGAACTTCTTTTCCCTGCAAGGTAGGAAAGCATGGAGACTAAGACTGGATGGACACTCTGGGAGTGGTGTCTGGCTTCCACTGGCACTGGCTCAGTGAATATGCAATTAAGTTGATTGCCTCTTACTTTTCATATTTAATGGGCAAAAGGATGGATACTTGTAGTTTCTTTTATAAGTGCTACAGGCAAATATTTATAATATGAAGTCAAGCTTCTTAACAGAAACATAAAGCAGATTGCTACGTGATGATTTTTAAGATTTCAGTTTAACTCTGGAGCTCATCAGATAAAAGTATATCTACAAAAAATAAAATTGGTGCTTATGGATAGGGTCCTTGTAATTTTGTTCAACTTAAAGTACAGTTTTCTTTTGATCAATAGTAGTATTCTTTCCACCTAATTATAAGATTAATAACAACCAGTCACAGAGACCTGATAATCAGCAGTAATACAGAGGAGGAAGGAAAGCAGTATTCATTTAAAAGACAGATTTATAAGGGCCGGTCAATTAGCTCAGCGGATTAAAGTGCCTACCAGCTTGTGCAGGGGCTGGGGGCTAGATCCCCAGGCCTGCTGGGCTGGCCCTGTCCCTGGGGGGGCTGGATGGCAATTAAGACTGGGTGTGGTGGTGTGTGCTTGTAATCCCAGTTCTTGGGAGGCTATAAACAGGCAGATCACTATGAGTCTGATCTAGTAGTGAGACCCTGAACGCCCTGTAGACCCTTTCCTAAAATACAAAATAAATAAATAAATAAATAAAATTTAAAAAATAAATAAATAAAAAAATAAAAGAGAGAGACAGCTTTATAAGGACAGTCTAGTTCAAAACTCATTTCCAGTACAAATGAGACTCCTTTTTTTCAGATACACACTATGTTTGGGCCCAGTGGCACTCACCTTTAATCCTAGCTCCTTGGGAGGCTGAGCTCAGAGCATAGCAAATAGGGGGGAAGCCTCAGCAATTCAGTGAGATTCTGTCTCAAAATAAAACAAAAATGTACTTAGTGTAGAGTATTTTCTTTCTTGGCATGCTCAAGGCCTGGGTTCAATCTCCAGTACTGCCAAAACAAAAGCAAAAACAAAAACAAAAACAAAAGAACAGAAAGTACCACTCACCTCTTACCAAGCAACCTCCCTCCAAGAACTTATTATTACACACTAGTGAAATTGAAGTGTTCTCCCTTGGGTTTTCATTTTTTTTTTCTGCTTTTATTATAGTGAACTTTATGTTCTCTGACATAAGCCAACCATTACTAAGAATATTGAAGCACAAACTATTGTGTATTAAGTCATAGTTAGCTAATTAATGTTTTTTAATTATTAATTTTATTGAGAAAGAAATAGCAATGAGACAGTTTCAAAGCAGGTTAGTAGGATAGTTATAATAATACATTGCATATTGTTATCTTCATAGTAGTTATTCATAGTACAAGATGCAGACATGATATCTTGTGTAAACACTGCTAGTACAAATCTTTCTTTTCATGACCCACTCCACATGCACATGCACATTCCAGGCTCACACACACACTCCCTAGAAGCACCCACCAGGCACCTTAGGCCTGTGTGCACTTTTCACATGACGTGTACTTGACTCATTCCTAGGCACTACACATGTGCACAAACTACTTTATATAGGACACATACAAAACTCATGCATGAGAAACCACACAAACCACACTCCACACATACCCACCCTAAGGCACACCACACTGGAATCACACACACAATAGATACACATACAACTTCATATTCTTATTTTATTTTTAATATATTTGGTACAGGGTCTCACTGCGCAGTTTGGACTCATAGTGATCCCTCTGTCTTCAGCCTCACCAGCACTGGCATTTCAGGTGTGCACCACCATGCCTCGACTTGGTCAACAGCTCAATGTGCCCGGGGGTGGGGCAGGTGTGGCATTCAGTATGGGGCATCAAACCCTGGCCCCTGTGCTTGTCTAGGTAAGCCCTTAGTCCGTTGAGCTATCTCACCAGCCCTGTACAACTGTGTATTCATCCACGCATTCTCACACACACCACAACCACCCCTACATACTGTGCACATACACACCGAGGTCACCACACACGTCAACACATTTCATCTACCACACTCGCCACTCTCATCTTTCGGATGCACCGCACTTGCAATACTCTTCCACACACTCACATTGCCATTGTATACCCAGCCTCACACATTGGTGCCTTAGAGTCTCAGAAGTGAGAGGAATAACATTGTCTATCCTGATTTAAAGTATTGAACCTATGCTTAATCCATCAAAGTTGGGATACTGTGTTGCCTTTAAGCTGTTTCCAGAATATGGGAGAGTATTAAAATCCCCTGAGGCATTTATTAAAAGTGCAGTCTTGGCCTTGACCTAAACTCTGAAGTGGATTCCTTCTCCTGCAGAGGAAGCTCATGTAAGAGGTTCGAGTCTCTAAGACAGCTGGCACCTGTGCTTATGAAGCTCTGGCCTGACCCCAAGTTCTTGAGTTCTCTGGGAGGCTGTGGGCCCTCTCCAAGGTGGGGCTGGCTTGGTCCTGGGGCAGAGGATGGGGCCTCAGTTACTAGCACTGGCTCCACTTGCAACAGCACCAACATCCTGGCCCTGGGAAACGCAGGAGCTAAAACCGCTGAGAAAACGTCTCGACTGGAGGCCGAGTCATGGCTTGCAGGCTGCCAGGGCCTGGGTTTGTGGTGGTCTTTTCTATGCTCTCCCTGCCAGACCTCAGGGGCTGAGCGGGACAGGGAGGTGGGCCAAGGTGGAGCTGCTCTTCCCGCAACAGCTGCCGTAGCAGAGGCCAAGCAAGTGCTGCCAAAGAGCAGAACTTCTCCAAGGGACCCCTGTTCTCCTTTGTCCTGCCTCCCCCCACCCCAAGAGCTTGAGGAAGGCACAGAGGTGACATTACAGAACAGCTTGAGAAAGTAAAATAAAGCTTTTAAAACTGTAATAATAAACAATAGTGTCATTAGGAGAAACGCAAAGCTGTATCTGTAGTAAATGATATTGCACAGTGGTAGTCATTTGCAAAAGGGATCAAAATATATAAGAACAAATTAGGCAGTTCCTATCAAACTCAGACAAGGGTGTGGTGTCTATAAGTTTTGTGATGCTTTGTATTTGCCAGCTTTCTAAATTTATAAATGTGATTTCTTTAGTCATCCTAAGTAAGTAATCATTTTTATACCATCTTTATATTTTCTTTGTTTTTTAAAGGACACTTACATAAACAGCAGTACTAGCCAAACCTGCGGCTGTCCATGGAATTATAAAAGATGGATAAAAGCACAATTACTTCCAAATTCCATCAAAGAACTTTCTATTTAGGGGATATGCTGTCCTACCCAGTTTGTAAATTTCCTACTTATTTTTCAGAAGTATCAGTGGTGTAGACTGAAGCCCATGTATGCTACAGTGGAGCAGATTTCACTAATTATTCACAAATCATATTCCTTGTGCATCTGGCCACTGTCTGATCATCTGACTATCCCTGGAGTTCAGTTCAGTGAGCTGTCTAGTCTTGCTGGCTCCGAAGCACTGCAGGCTAGTCGCCTGGTCTTTAACATCGCTTTTGTTCATGCATATCTATGTTTTTGCGAGTAAGGGCTGCTTATTCGAGATTGAGACAGAAAATCAACTTTTTAACCTGGAAAGGCTGCCGAGGGGCAGGTTCTGGGCCATCTGTTTGAGCAGGGTAAGCACAGTTTTCCTGAGAAGCTTATTGACCGAATGTGCAGAGTGGCCCATTCCACTAAAATATGCTCCTAGACACCATTTCAATTTCTGTTAAGTCTTCCTCTACTCTTTGACGAAAACTGAGAGACTTTTCTGCCAAGGAAATTATGTCATGATTCAATTTGTGACTTTATTTTTAAAATTTTTTTTATTTTTTCAGGATCTCACTATGCAGCTTGGATGCGTAGTGATATAGCGATCTTCCTGTTTTCAGCCTTCCTAGTCCTGGGATTATAGGCATGCACCACCATGCCTGGAGTCTATCACCAGCTCAGTGCACCTGGGAGTGGGGCTAGAGTGGCATGTGGTGCCAGGGATTGAACAATTTGTGACTTTAAAATTTATGAAAGACAATTATTGGTTTTGTTATTTTCTAGAATGTTGGAGCCAAGTATTCTGTAACTTTCTTTCTTTCTTTCTTTCTTTCTTTCTTTCTTTCTTTCTTTCTTTCTTTCTTTCTTTCTTTCTTTCTTTATGTTTGAGAGAGAGAGCGAGAAAGAGAGAGATGTAAAGGTTGTTTCATTGAGATGTGTTGTTTTAGCACATGTCAAAGCCAAATAAAATTTTCCCTCAGATTAGGAGGCTATTTCAAGCAACTATAAATGTAATATTGATATAAGGCCATTTCATTTACAAAACCAACACATTTTGTTTCAAAATCAAGTCATAAAATCCTACTATGACTTTTAGAAAATGCCTTGTATCTGTTTTGTCCTATTCTTAAAGTTCATTTACTGAGTTTAGTTGTTGTAAGTCCTAGAAGATAAAGGATACTGTCATGCTTTGGGGTTTTGCAAGGGAACAATGTAACACAGGATACATTTCATAATATTATTTTATAATGAATCACCCAAAGAATCATATACAAGGGTGCAGGAAATCTGTCCACATATTCTGACCCAAGACTCCAGCTAAGAGCCTGGATCCTAATGTCCTACATGAGTCCAGCTGAAAACCTAGAGCTCATAATAATGCCTCTCGCAAGTCCAACTGGAGGCCTAGAGCCCACGACGAAGTCTCGCTCAGGCCTGCTGCACAGATCTGTGCTGGAAAGGCTCACAGGTTAGTAGTATGTTAGCAGGATGAAGGCTCTGTGCTAGCAGGCTAGAGGATCTAAACTGGGGCCAGGAAGCAATGCTCAAGGTAAGCACCAGAGCGCCACCAAAGGTACCACAGCCCTCCTCAGTGACAGTGTGGTCCTAAGTGCCTCCAGTGATGAGGAAAGCCGAGTTCCCATCAGGAAAGCCAATGTGACAAGCTTCTCCATGAGGCTGAGCAGTGCATCATCTTCCCCTCCAGAGCCAAGAAGCAATGTTCAAGATGGGGACCAGAGCTACTCCAAAATGAACTGTAGCTGTTCTCAGTGACAACAAAGTTCCCTAGCTTTTCCTCCAACAAGAACAGCCAAAATCATCACGAAAGCCATCAGGACAAGGTCACCCCGTAAAACAGCCCAAGAGAACCAATGGCTTCCAACAGCTTCCTCCAAACAGCATCCCAAACAGTGCACAGACAGCTTGTTCTGTCCTGCATCTTATGCTGCGGGCAACAATCCTCAGGTGGGCCTCCTACACCCAGCACCACGCTAGTTCAATTCAGCTGAGTATAGCAAGTCGACCACCAGTTAGCCATCCGCTACAGACATCATCCGAAAACCACCATATGGAGCTAGCCAATACATACAGCATCAGAGAGAATACACTAAAAACTCAAAAGTGATCCAAGTATTATTTTGTTTCACAGAGAACAAAAAAGTGTTAAAGGAGATTTTCCAGTACCTTGCAACTGTCAAGTTGCAATGTGTGTACAATGTTCTCCCTCTCATTCCCTACTGACCCTATCCTTGCAGCCCTGTCCTTGCAGCCTTTTATGTACTATGAAATGCACTATAGTCCAGAATTAGGAGATTAAGAACCAGGTTAAAGTGAAAACTCTCAGAGAGCAAAGATTATTTTTTCATTGCTCTTGCCCTTAGGTGACTCAGATGTAAGTTCCTAAGTTTGATTTTACAATTCAGCAGTCCAAAGGTAAAGTAAGGTAGGTATCTCTGGACCTTGTCCTGGCAGTAAAGGTGACTAGATTCTTACAAATTACTTTATAAAGAGAGTGGTTATTTCTGGATTTTATTTCATGTCCATTTATGAGACAGACTGTGATGCTAGTCCAGAGATGCTAAAATTTAAGCAATTTTATTCAAACTAAATATAAATGCCTTTTGGAGCAATCATAGACTTCACAAAAACCTCATTATTGTAATGGGTTCTAGGGTGTGCGGCCTAGATGCCACCTTCGAAGGCCATGCTAGTGCCCTAGTTCCCTCTGGGTCTTGGGAGACTTGCATTGGTACTGCATGGAAGTTAACTTCTGCTCAGTCCTGCCCCTCTCAGTCTCCAATGGGCTTTCATCCTAAGAGCATTTCCAAAAAGATATTGCACATGAATTTTACTTCCTTAATCATTTTCTTGGCAGCTGTGATCTGAAATAGTCATAAATGCTCTATATTTTTACTTTGAAATATCAGTTATTTACATTCATAAATTTGAGCTTTTGACCTTTATCTTGTCTTTAACAATGATGTCGGTAAAATAATACAGTTCATTCATGACCAACAGTCTGAAAATTGCTAATCTGAAAAATCAGTTACAAAATCATTAATGTTTAACATGTATAATTAAAGGCACAAATACTTGAATCATTCATAGAACCAGTAATGACTATGAAAATGATTCAAATGTCATGTGACTGAATTTTTATGGTGTGGATCTGAATAGTTTCTTAAAGAGTCCATTTAGAAATTCTGACTTAGACATAGAGACACTGGCAAGAGTTTAATTTGAGGCAGAATGTTGTACAGTATTTGAGTTTGACTTCTACCAACAATAGTAGTCAGAATGCTTTCATAGTGATGGCCTGCATTAGGGGATTCTTTCGGGTTGTCAGGTGCTCAGGTAACTTTGAAAGGAGTTCCAAGATTTTTTTTTTTTAGAACCGGGGATTGAACTCAGACCCTTGTGCTTGCCAGGGAAGTGCTCATTCTACTGAGCCATCTCCCCAGCCCCAAGATTTATTTTTAAAAAATCTATAACTTCTTCTAAATTTGAATAAAGGACATCATGGAAGAATAACTTTCCTTCCAGGTTGCTCCTGCTTCACAACTAAGAAAATATGGATAAGTGAAGCGAGGCACTCTCCCACCATGGAACAGACAGCCAGGCTGGTTGTCAATTTTCTAACTTTCTCACATCAAAGGGTTTTATGGCCTTTTCCTAAAGACTGGTTAATAAGACTGAGAATAATGATCTTTCGTTTTAGATGAATTGTATGAACTGCCAAAATCTACTGTGAGTTATTTTGTGAAAATTTTAATGGACCCCTTGAATATGTGTCCATTGAAATACAGGGTAAATCTCATTTGTGTTTTTTTTTTTTTTTTTTTTTAACTTGTGAGACTAAGTAGAGGCCATAAATAAAGGCTTGTGCGACCCACGTAAGAAGGCAAAATTTCTCTAAAATTGCATTGCATGAGGAAGGTAAGCTAATGTGCTTATTTAAATGTAGTGCCAGTCTCAATGTGGCTGGGGGCACAGTTTTCTTATCTTAGCTTTTTGTAAGGAAGTAGTAGGAGATTTTCTAGTACCTTGCAACTGTCAAGTTGCAATGTGTGTACAATGTTCTCTCTCTCATTCCCCACTGACCCCATCCTTGCAGCCCTGTCCTTGCAGCGTTTTATTTACTATGAAACACACTATACTTCAGAATTAGGAGATTAAGAATCAGGTTAAAGTGAAAACTCTCAGAGAGCAAAGATTATTTTTTCAAGGCTCAGCCTTTGCTATGTTGATGTGACATATGGTTCCCTGTATTCTTGAGGCTTTGAGCCTTTCAGATTGCAGCAGTACTTCTTGGACTGATGGCAAAAAATGCTCCCATTGGGCTCTTTCCTTGGGCTTCTGTTCCTTTTCCCTACTCTAACACCTTCCACTTGCACACATATACCTGGTGGCTGTCTCCAAAGCCACTTTAACTGAGTGAGGACCAGAGTCCTCCATTTTTATTCCAGATTGAGAGAGATGAATTAGAAAAGTCTCCCTCCATTCTTAATCCTTGCTGTTTCTACTACCTAGCTTTATTCTTCTTGATTACAATAGAGCTTTGTTGCCCAACTGTGGATGTGTTGCAAATGAAATATTGGGAGAGGGATTACATTGGTGTTTTTCCTGTCTTTTTATGTGACAGATTTTGAGGGAAGAATTCAGACATTTCAAAGAGACATACCAGTTTGCCAGTTACTATTAGTTCTTACCCAAGTTTGAACATCTACTTGGGTTCTTGAAGCTGTTCAGATGTAAGTAACAGAGCATCAAGCTAAGAGATTATCAAAACATATACAGAGAAGAGTTTGTCCATTTTCAGAGAATAAAATGATGTAGTCTTGGTTTTGTGTACTTTTCTGGCACACTACTGTTTTTAAAACTACTCATGTAATATGTCAGAGGAAACAACACTTACTTTGCAGAGACACATTCATGTGGCAGTGGAAATAAAGATTCAGACTAGTGGAATTTGATCAAAGATGTAGTGAAGTCCGTATTTCTTGAGGGTTTGAAGAGGTCTTCAACCAAAATCTGACACAAAATCTGAAACTGTGGACTTGTTGTGATGGTGATGGGGTTGAGTGGAAGCTCAACTGCTGTGGCCACTAATAGCCACTGAGTCACCTTTTCAGAGAGCTGAACGTGCTTCACAGTGTGATTTGAAAATTGCTTAGTTCAACATTCGCATTTTAAAGTGAAGGAATCTGAGGCCTGAGAGTTTTAGAGACATTACCAGAAATTTCCAGGCAGCTTCTAATAGAGACATAGGCCAAAACCTTGTTATTGCCTCAGATGAGGGCCTCTTCCTTTAAGATTCATGGATCAGATGTTTACCTACCGATCAAAATATAAGTATTTCATAATGTTATGTATTATGTTACCTAAGAATTTTATGGAAACATAGTAGTTTGAATCTTTCCCAAATACTTTACAAACTCTTAATTTCTGGATCATCTGAATAAAGAGTGTTACGGTTTGTGTCTAGTTTGTCCCCCTCGAAGCCTCATGCAGTCATGGGTGGACTTCTAGAGTTTGTGATTAACTCATGATACACTGGGATTATGGGTGTAAATGCTGCTGAGATTATGGGTGTTAGTACTGCACCCAACCTGGGGCGGAGAGCCTGAATGCAACTTAAGGGAGACAGATTTGTTCTCTGTTGCCATGGCTGTTGTTACTCCTCCTCCTCGCTCTCTGCTCTTTGCCACTACCATTAAAGGTTGCCCTCTGCCATGTGCTGCTCTGCCTTGGAACCAGCCAAGTACAGACTGAAACCTCCTGTAACTGTGAGCTACATAAACCTTTCCTTCCTTCATTTTGGGTGTCATTTGTCCCAGCAATGAGAGAAGAGTAACTGAGACAGAGCGTTATAGCCTCTCTAGTTAATTATCAAAAATAAAATAAAATGAAATAAATAAAATAAAATTGCTAGATGTCTTAGAATATCTTTAAATTAGTTCTTTGTTAAATCATTTCATGGATGGTAAGGAAGATATAAATAGCTCAAGAGAGATTCTGCATGTATCCAAAGCCCAAGTTGGCTACCGGTTGGTGGCTTTTAGTTGATAAAGAATGAAGGCCACCCTATTTTAAGCTTCTTATCCAGTTAGCTGTCTGAAAAAATTTCATGGCTCGAGCAGAAAGGCTAGCCTTGTAAAAAGAACATTCACAAGTAAGTTACACAGAATCTAGTGTGGAAATTGAGGAAGCTAGGAGAATGTGTGGCCGTGTGACAACTGTGGAATTTGAGTCAAAAATAAAATACTGCTGTTGCTTCCCTATTAACTCAGGGAATGTCAGCCCAACCCTGTTTGTGTGTCCTGTTTTTAGAGATTTCTAGTCCTTAAAAAAAAAAAAAAAAGGGTTGAATACAGTAGGGTGTTGAGTCCATCTTTAAAAGAGGAATTGAGGAAAATATCTCCATAATCTTTCTCACTAGTCATTTCCGGTCAGCCATTTTGCCGCAGGGAAATGATGTGTACATGGGGCTTTGTTTGTTTGTAGTATGGGTTGTTTGATTGCAGACCTCTCAAATATGGTCCTACATTTGTTCTCTGTGTAAGCTGATCAGCCTCCTGTGATAGCACATTCCCCTTATAATTTCTTAGGAAATCATTATGCCTGCCTTGAGTCACTGTCTCATTTCTCAGTATCAAGATGTAACCTCTTTGAGAACAACATCCTCCTGTCTGAGTAGTGTGCTTTAATTTTATTATGAGAGCACACGTGTACAAAGGCAGGTGGCATCAGGGAGAGTCACTGGCCCTCAGGGTAATCATTCATGAGCTGCAGTCAAATGCCTCAGTGCATATTGCAGCCTTACAGCAGTAGGTGTAAGGTACGGTAAAAGACAGGTGAAATTCTTATTAGGGCAAGGCATTGCGTCATTGTGGACATTGTGGTGTGTAAACCTCAGGTGCAAAGTCCGTAGGCCCTGAGAAGTGGCTGGGCTGGCTCAACAGGACAGGGAGGTGGGGAGAATGCTCCGTGTCTGATCTTTTTATTTTCCTTTCTTCCTAGACATCAAATCCTTCTTAACTTCTCTACTTCTTTCATCCCCAGGATTCACCTTTTAATATTCTACCAGATATAGTAGACTCTGGGCAATTTATCTTCTCCTGTTATATATCTTTGGTTGATCTTGCCTACTCTACCCTATACCAGGAAAAGGTCAAAGTGTTTTGACTTAAAGAGCTCAAGTGTAAACGACTAACAATAAACACTGTGCTAAGAGAAAAACTGAACAAACTTTAGAATCAAATATTCGGTGATTCATCTTGTATTTTCTATGTGGCTTTGAACAAGTTATTTGAACTATTTCTATTTCAAATTATCTATAAAATAAAGACAATAAATTATATCTCACAGGGTCATTTTTTAAGATTAATTGAGGTAATGTAAAACAGCTAGGATCCAAAAATGTTAGCTTTCTTTTCTTATTTTCAGTTAGCTACCAGCACTACCCAGCACTTCAAGACTGTCAGCAGCTTCAGATCTCTGAAAAATGTGATGATGGAAATTTTGAGCATGAAACACGTGAAGGAAATGCACATTTCTTATAGCAAAACCTATTTAAGTTTATATATGCGAATACATGTTGTATTAGAGAGCAAGGGTAGGCATATAACCATGCATGTCTGACATCTGATGGAATCTCTGTGTTTTTCTTTGGAGGTCTTTGCCCCAGAAAGACAACTCATTTACAAGCTTTACCCCTCACCCTTAATTAGGGGCAGCCATGAGGGATCCCTGCAGGAGGTGTAGACGTAAATACGTGCTGTGCGGGTAGCCAATCAAGGATTCTATGGCTTTGTGCTTCTTGTTGTTTTGAAAAATCAGAAGAAAAGAGAGTGCCTTGTTTGCCAGTCCCAACAGGGATCTCATGCTCTCATGTGCTTGGAAGGCCACTTCTCTCAAAGCAAACTCCTCTGTCGGGATCTCTCCTTTTGGTTTCAGTAACTACTTCCCTTTGTCCTTTTGGACCTAAGCGTGTGAATGCGTCACCAGCTCAGCATTCTTGCGCTGCCCATTGTGATTCTCTTACACCCAGTTCTCTGTAAATAGCCTTTTGTAAATAAATCCTCCTCAAAGTATCCTAATTTGAGTGTGCCATCTGTTTCCTGCTGGAGTCCTGATTTGTACACTGTGTAAACTGAGTAGAATTGGAGAGGGGCACTAATTCCTGTAGTGCAGGTTCATAAGGTTAGTATGTCAGGCTTCCAGAGCTTATCATTGTGTTTTGTAGGACATGTTTTGACTTGAAGTGTGTCTGAACAACAATCGGTATTATTTAAACCTCCTCCGTGGTCTTGCGTAACGCTTCATCAGTGTTACTTGTAGAGCAGTACCCAGAGCAGAAGAGAAGGATGAGGAAAGGCCACAGGAAAGACATGGATGGGACCGTATTTGGATCTTTCTGACAATGCCCCCCTTCACCTATGGTAAAATCACCTTCAGTCTCTCTGAGCTCAGTGTCATATCTGAGTCCAAAGTTCTCAAATCTCTTACAATGAATATTGGAAAAGCCCCACTTTGGGTTGTTGAAAACCACCAAGCACTTTCTTCCTCCTGTGTCTGGTTCTTTCCAAGTTGGTTTGGAGAGATCTGCGGAGGCATACAGATTATAAAGGGAAATTAAAGGAATGGGAGCTAGAGTGATGGGGTTGTTGCAAGACCACACACGGAGCTGGTATTCAGGAGCTGACTTTCTTCTTAGGCACAAATTGAAAAACCCAGCATCCAGACAGAATTTAGTTTTTAAATGAAGAAACTTCTATTGAGTCAACTAGAAATATCTTCAAAAAACCCTCTCGGGTGTTGGATTTTTTTTGGGGGGGTGGGAGAACCAGGGATTAAACTCAGGCCCTTGCGCTTGCCAGGGAAGTGCTTATTCTACTGAGCCATCTCCCTGGCCCTCCCCCCTATTTTTCTTATTTAACAACAGATGGATGATATGTGGCAAGGCTCTATTGAAAATATCAATTTGTAATCTCCCTAGGGCTCAAAATTTTGTTCTAATTTGAATATGTTTTCTACCTCATATTATTCATTTGATTGCAATTGTTTCAGGAGATGGATTAATCTCTTCTGCAATCTTTTTTAGTTCATATAATATACTTAAATCAGAACTCGTTTTACAGAGAACTGGCAATATTTCACATACTTGTTTTTTGATTGACATTGCATTAACCAAGAATATAAAGCAAATAACTATAGCGGTGGCATATACAAGAACATAGGAAAGGATTAACTTCCTACTGTATGACAAGCAATACAAGATAATGCAAAGAGATTAGTTTCTGCATGACTCTTCAGAAATGTTTGTTTTATAAGACAACATGATACCAGATACATAATATCAGCCATTGTTCCTTTTACTAAATACTTGTTTCCAAAAACTATTTCCTTACTTTCCCATGAAAACAAAAAATCCATGTTCTGGGAAAGTGATATTTCTCGCATTGGTTTGTCATTTCAGTCTTCTTTTTATATATATATATTCAGATATTTAGAAATCTTTTGAGTCTTTAATAGAACATAAATGCTTTAGATTGAGGTAGGCATTTGTTGGTACATGCACATGTAGTTCAAATATATGGTCTTAATGTGGGTTTTATAGGACCAAAATGCCTCATGGGAGCATATGATGTATTGTACAAGTGCATCAACATATCCACAACTACATGCAAATACATTTCTCAAGCATTCCCTTTGTTCCAGGATGAGGATTTATAGATTTTAGTAGATATCCAAAGGGATATTGACTTAAAACATATTAACATTTATTCAGTTAAAAATTTGCAAGCAAGTAGCAAATAAAGTTTTCTTTTAAAATAATGATACTGATTATATGTAGTAATATTTTTGCGGAATAGGGGATTGAACTCAGGCCCTTGCACTTGCCAGGGAAGCACTTATTCCACTGAGCCATCTCCCTGGCTCATATATGTAGTAATTTTTTGATAGTTCCTTTATACAGATAAATATTAATTGTAGGGTTCTTCATGGGTCAATATTGAAATGACTCAATTACTAATTTTGAAGTACAATACAGGGCTTCAGGATAAATCCTGAGGGGACTTGACTGACCTTGTCAGATACAAAAGTTACATTTCTTGTTATATAGGTCTTGCTTTATCTTGGTCTTAACCATCCAGCAGAAAAGTATAAAATCAAAGTATAGAAAGTGAAGCCATATTAATATGCTGAGCTGTAAAAAGCTCAAGTCAACAACTTCTGACATTGCCAGTCCTGTGGAAAACCCACTACTATTATAGACTACTGGACTATATTGGAATATTTTGCTGAATTCATGCACCTATAACATTTAAATGACAATGGAATACCCATCTCTGACAAAACTAAACAAAAAAGGGGGATACAAATGAATGGTCATTTTGTATCTGTATATACAAAATAGTTAGGATAGATATACAGCTACTTTCTTTTAATTCAATGAATAGAGAGATTTGTTCTAATAGTGCTTGTGGACAGGATGTCATGCCTGCATCTTGTACAATGAATAACCACTAAGACAACAATATGCAATGTATTAATTATTGAAACTGTGCTAGTAATTGGTCTTGAAACTGTCTCATTGCTATTTGTTTCTCAGTAAAATTATTTAAAAAAAAAAGATCAACTCTGTTTCTTGCACCCAAACGACTCTTTTATCCTGTATTTTAGGGAAGGGTCTACAAGGTGTTCAGGGTCTCAATACTAGATTGGATTTATAATGAGTCTCCTGTTTACAGCCTCCCCAGTGTTGGAATCACAGGCGCCCACCACCACACCTGGTCTCAATTGCCTTCTCAGTGCACCCCGGGGGCAGGGCCAGTGTGGCAGGCCCAGGGACTGAACCCTTGGCCATTGCGCCTGCTTGCAGGTGCTTTAATCCGCTGAGCTATTTGGTCAGCCCTAGCTATTTGGCCAGCACTCCAAACAACTTTTACATTATCATAGTTAGAAGCAGATATAGGATTGGAAATACAGAAGATGAAAAATTACAGCATGGTTGATCAGTGATTTGCTTTTTTTTTTTTTTGCTCCGAATGCCTTCAGGGCAGGTTTAGCTGGCTCGAGTTGTGGGGATCGAACCACAGCAACCTGAGCCTGACTGCTTTGTTGAAGCAGCCACTTAAAGAACTGAGGTAAGTGACAGGCCCCCAGTGATTTGCTTTTAATTACTGTTCTCACAGTACAGAAAGACTTAAGGCTTCTTGGGCCAAAATTTATGAATGTTACTAGGTTATCAGATGTTAAATAATTTAAAGTAATATCTTAGTTCACAAATGCTTTTGTTCATGAACAATTTGGTTTGAAAACAGAAACGTTTGGCAAAATTTTGTTTCCAGTTGTGAACTCCATGTCTAGTGATGAACTTGACAATGGGCAGCTTCCCCACTCGGGCACAAATGTGCTCATGTTCTCCAGAGTTGTGGAGTGAATTAAGTTTGTGAACAGAGGTAGCACTGTATTTTTATAGTTATTTTTAATTTAAAAATACACGTAGTATTTTAAGATAGTTATTAATTTAAAGATATATGGAATATTTTTTAATTTAAAAATACATGTGATATTCTTTACAAAGCATAGATACTTGTACCATCCAAATGTCTTTAGATGGCACACGTATAGTTTCTTATTATTAATAGCAAAAGACAGTTTTCTAACCACTCTCCAGGACTGCCCTTCCAAATCTATCTCAGTTCCAGAAGCAACTGCTGCTAGTGACCCTTGGATTCTCCCAGAACTTCTACTTGCTTAATATATATAAATGAACTATTTAAAAAAATGTATAAGTGGTAATGTTACATCAACCAAAACGTGTTATCCATAGTGTTCTGCATATTGCTACTTTTACTTAACATTTAGTCTGGAAAATTTTTTTTTCTGGAGATTTTTTTCCATATAATCTTGGATCTATTTCATTATTTTTATCAGTGGCGCATTAATTTACTCACTTGACCAATTTTATGTCTTGGGCATTTGCATTTTATCTAATACTTGGTTTAACAGACTCTGAGATGAATAGCTACTACTTCTATTGTTTGTTGATGTTATGGTTTAGGTCTAAAATGTTGCCTCTAAGTTTATGTTTTGAGAAATGAAGCTTTTGAAAGGCCACTTGGGGGTGTTATACTCATCAGTGGGTTAATCTGCTGATAAATTCCTAGGTGGATGTGCTGCTGGGAGGTGGAGCCTGCTCAGAAGATGTGGGTGACTGGAGGCCTGATCTGGAGGGGCGGGTGCTTGCTCTCAGCCTCTGTCTTCTCTCTCTGCTTTCTGGCTGCCATGAGTTGAGCGGCTTCCTTTCCTGTGCCCTTCTATTATGCTGATTCTGCCTTAGACTCAATCCTTTGAAACCATGAGCCAAACAAACCTCCCCTCCTGTACACTGTAGGTGTCAACATTTTGTCCCAGTGATAGGAATGTGACTCAAAAAAGTGAATAACAGAGAAGTGTGGTAATTTCCATGACTATACCATTCCACAAGCTTCTGCAAGTCTTGGAAATGGCTTGTGGGAGGTGTTTGAAAGGGTTTGGATAAGTGGGCTAAAGAAGCCTTAGAATGTTGGAAGCAGAATCATGGCTGATTCTGGTTCGAACTCAGAAGCCCAGAATACTGATACAAATGTTGATAGTCAAGGACAGGCTTTGAAATTTCAATTGGGAATGGGGACTCTTAAGAAGTGGACTAAAGACCATACCTGCTTCATTCTGGCATTGAACATGTCTTCATTTTGTCCCTGTCCTAAGACTTTATATGGAGCTGAGTTTAAGAGCGATGAACTACTGTAGAGGAGAAAATCTTGAGACAACCAGTGTTCAGGCTGTGACTTGAGTACTTGAGTACTGCTGGCTGCTTTCAACCAGAGGTATAGAGAGCTGTAGCAGTTACTCTTCTCTCGTTGCTGGGACAAATACCCGACACTCAAAATGAAGGAAGGAAAGACTTATTTAGCTCACAGTTACTGGAGGTTTCAGTCCATACTCAGCTGGCTACAAGGCAGAGTAGCACATGGCAGAGGGCAAACTTTCATGGTGGCAACAAAGAGCAAGAGCAAAAGGGAGAGGTAGCAGCAGCTCAAGCAGCTAGCTTCTCTCCCCACTTAACATTATAATGCAAACTACCTGCCCCAGGGCAGGTGCAGCACCCACACCCACAGTAATCAGTCACAAACTCCAGAGGCCACCCCAAGACTGAATGAGGCTTTGGGGGAGACACCGATATACAAACCATAATAAGAGTATTGGTAGAAAAAGTAGAGCTCAAAATGTAAAAAATTACAGTTTTGCTAGAAAAGAAGTGCAAGAAAAGTTGGTGCCAAGGACAATGTGGATGCTAAAAATGAGCAATGTCATTAGAATAAAGTCAAACAATGTAAACTGAAACAATAGGAGGATATCTCAGAATTTGAATGTAAAAGGGTAAACTCTTTGGAAAGATTTTGCTTTGAGAAGAGAGGCTTAGGGTACTCTGCTTATTCAGGGCCATCTGGGGAAGTGTAGCTCAAGAGTTCAACCTTCCAGGTACTCAGAGGCTGCAGAAGCCATGATCTAAGAGGGCTCTGCTACTGGTTTTGTTTTAGAGGGTACATAATTTTTTTTAGAAAAAAATTACAATGTGACAGCTTCAAAACAGGTTGGTGGGAGAGTTACAACAATTAATACATTGCATATTGTTATCTTTGTACTAATCACTCGTAGGACAAGAGGCAGACATGATATCCTGTCCAAACGCTATTAGTAGAGATCTTTGTTCTTACTGAATAACAAAAAGTAGCTATATATCTATCTTAACTATTTTGTATATACAGATACAAAATTGTCCTTCATTTATATCACCTTTTTTTGTTCAGCTTTGTGAGAGACAAGTAATCCATTGCCATACAAATATTGTAGGTGCATGAATTCAGAAAAATATTCCAATATAGTCCAGTACTCCACAATAATAGTGGGTTATCCAAAGCACTGGCAATGTCTGAATCTGATGACTTGAGCCTTCCACAGCTCAGCATATTAACATGGCTTCACTTTTCATACTTCTTTTCTACATTTTTTTGCTGGATGGCTAAGACCAAGATAAAGCAAGACCTATATGACAACAACAACAACAACAAAAAACCCATAACTTTTGTATCTGACACAGTCAGTCAAGTCCTCTCAGGACTTATCCCGAAACCCTGTACCATACTATGTAGATCCTTTGTCAGTGTCAGCCATATGGATGAGTCACAGTCATTGCTTGACCAATTTGCTCTCTGTGAAAGCCTGAGAGAATGTTTTCTCTCCATGTGACTCTCCTTAGGCACATACTACATCATCGATCACATTCCTCTGTGGCCCCATAATTTCAGTGATCAGAAAATTTGGCGCATGACGGTCTGCTACTGTTTAAGTTGGTGACAGACACTGGCATCATTCACAAAGTACTGTTTTCTTCAGGCATGAACAAGCAAGAGTGGTGGGTCATGGGTGCTTCCACTAAGGCTTAAAAGGAACTGGGAGGCCAGGCAATGTTCTACTGAGAAAGTGATGCACAAAGCTGTTAGAAGGAAAGTAAACATATCACAGAGACACCAGAAAGTTTGAGATGCCAGGAATGTGAAACATCTCCCGAATAAAATCTGAAGACAGTGAGCAGTGTTACCATGCAAGGGAAGCCATGTAGGCTGAGATTGGCAAGGCCACAGGGAAGCAACTTCTTAAGCCTGTTTGAGCTCATCTCTTACCATAATCTGTCCTGGATTCTTGATATAAAACCACAGGATTTAATGTTTGCCCTGCTAGTTTTCTGTTTTGCTTTGGGTCTAATTCTTTTATATCCTTGTATTCCTCCCTTTTGGAATGAGAATGTTACCCTGTGCCATTGTATGTTGGAAATATTTAATCTTTAAAAAATTGTTTTAATTGTACTCACAGCTAAGAGTTTGCCTTTAGTCTCAGAGAAGACTTTGGACTTGAGCTTTTAAGAAATATTGACTATAAACTCTTTGGCAAGTATTAGAGATGAACTAAATACATTTTGCATAGTTAGACATGAAGCTTTTGGGCACCAGAATCAGAATGTTATGGTTTAGATCTAAATGCCTCCTAGTTCTCATGTGTTTCTGAAATGTGACTGAATCATGGGTACTGTCCTCATCACTGATGGGCTTATGGGTAAACGTGCTGCTCTGGTAGCAGCCTAATTGCAAGGGATGAGTCACTGGGACAGTGACGTGGAATGAGTTTTTTTTTTTTTTAATGTATTTAGTACAGGATCTCCAGGGTCTCACTACACAGATTGGATTTGTATTGATCCTCTTGTTTTCAGCCTCCCAAGCATTGGAGTTACAGGTGCGCACCTTCATGTCCAGTCTTAGTCGCTGTCTCAGCATGCCCTGGGGGCAGGGGCTGGCATGGCACACCAGGAATCGAACCCTAGTCCCTGTATCTGCCTAAGCAGTTTGCTGAGCTATCTGGCTATCCCTGGAATGAGGTATTTTTTATTTTTATTTTTATTTTTTTAGAAATGATACAAAATTTTACTAAATAAAGTAATAGGAATTCAACAATGGTTGCTGTATTACATGATGTTATCTTCAAATTAGTCATTTACTGTGCTAGCCCGCCCCCAGGGCATGTTGAGACAGCAACTGAGACTGGGCATGGTGGTGTGCACCTGCAATCCCAGTTCTTGGGAGGCTGTAAACAGGCAGATCTCTAGGAGTCCAATTTAGTAGTGAGATCCTGAACACCCTGTAGACCTTTCCCTAAAGTACAACAAACAGACAAACAAACAAACAAAAACAAATTAGTTGTTTAGGTTACCAGATATAAATGTGCAAGATTGGTTCAAAGAAAAAGAACCAAAATAATAACAAAAACTTGTGAGAAATTCAAAAGAAAAAATAATAAAAAGAAAAAGAAAAAATTAAGCATTAACTGTTCCTTTCAAAAGACCAGCAGAAATTTGTACCTTTCAGATTTTAATTCTTCTTTCAGGTTATCACACTAGCAAGATAATACCATGTTTGCACATGTGGATCTGATTTATTCCACTTACCAATATGGTCTGTAGTTGTATCCATTTATCTACAAAAGTCTTGAATTGATGGGGCATTTGGGCTGCTTCCAAGATTTAGCTATGACAAATTGTGCTGATGTAAACATGAGTGCACATATATTGCTGTGGTACAATGATTTTAGTTCTTTTGGAAAAATACCTAGGAGGGGGATAGCTGTCCTGAATAGAATTTCCAATCCTAGCTTTTTGAGGAGTTTCTATACTGATTTCCATAATGGTTGTTCCAACCTGCACTCCCACCAACAGTGGAGAAGGCTTCCTTTTCCCCACAGTCCCTTTAGCATTTATTATTGGGTAACTTCTCCTTCTCTTCCTCCTCCTCTTCCTCCTTCTCCTCTTCCTCCTTCTCCTCTTCCTCCTCCTCCTCTTCTTCCTCCTCCTCCTCTTCCTCCTCCTCCTCTTCCTTCTCCTTCTCCTCCTTCTCCTTCTCCTTCTCCTTCTCCTTCTCCTTCTCCTTCTCCTTCTCCTTCTCCTTCTCCTTCTTCATATTTGGTACAGGGTCTCACTATATAGCTTGGGCTCATAGTGATCTTCCTGTTTTCAGCCTGGAATGAGGTACTCTTGTCTATGTTTCCTGTATTCTTCTCTCCTGTTTCCTGGCTGTCATAACTGGAGCCACCTAGCTCTGCCAGGCCCCTTTCGCCCCCTCTCCCTTGGATCCCTTTGATGTCCTGAGGCAAATGAACCTCTTCTGCTTTAAACTGGGGGTGTCAGTTTTAGCCCCACTCGGGAGAGAGTGAATAACAAAATTAATCTTTTTCTCTGTGAAATTGTTGAATGTAATGTGTATATTTAAAAATTTGATAGGTAATTGCTAAATTACTCTCCAAAGAAGTTGCACCATTTTTCCTCAAACCAGCAGCAAAAGATGCTGTTGATTTGTCCAGATTCTTGCTAATGTCATGTATTGTCAACACTTTTCATTAGTAAAAAATAAAAAAAAATCCATCTGCTTTTTTATGGTTATTTTAGAATGCTTACATGTATTGCCATTTCTTTGTATTCTACTTTCCACATAAAGTTCTTTGTGGTACCGGCAGTAGAACTCAGGAGCTTGTGCTTGCCAGGCAGGTGTTGTGCCACTGGGCTCTATCACTGGCCCTACATCTAGAGTCCTTATCCAATTTGAAAATACAAAACTTCACCAATACTTTCATTGGTAATTCCACTGAGTTGGTGCATTAACTCATAGAGATCTGCCATGACAATAACATTGCAAGTTTATGTCTATGAACAAGATTCACTTCTATTTATTTATTCCTTATTAGAATTTTAAGCTTTTCTTTACCTCAATCTCATTTCAGAACATTTTCTTCATTGATTTCTAGAATAAGTCCCTGACTTTTAAAAAACTTAAAAAAAATCTTTTATTTATTTACTTATTTGGTACAGGGTCTCACTACACAGCTCAGACTCATAGTGATCCTCCTGTCTCAGCCTTCCCAGTGCTAGGATTATAAGTGTGTGCCACCACGCCCAGTTTTGGTGGTCAGCACAGTGCACCTAGTGTTCTGTAGCCTTCACAGCATGTGGTACTGGGGATCAAATCCAGTTCCTTGCACTTTCCAGACAGGTTCTTAGACCACCAAGCAGGTATTTATCTCCCCAGCTCCTAGGTCCCAGACTAATGAATGAGTTCCATTCTGGGAGAAAGTTCATGAATTGGATTCTTTTGCAAGTCTGACAAGTGAGTCTTACGTGCCTTTGACACAGATATACAATGTGAGGAGTAGAACACCAAATGTGGGGTCTGTTCATAACTGTGAAGGTTCAAAACTCAAATGTTTACAGGTCAGGGGCTTACTATAGTATTTTATGGGTAAGTTGTTTTTGTGAAAAATATTGTTTATTCTTTTACTATATATACTTTTAAAACACAGGAAAGCTATTGATTTGTGTTAACTAATATTTTTAAGTAGCTGCCTTCATAAGTTCTCTTATGTATTTGATAATATTTCAGTTGGTTATTTTGTATTCAGAAGGTAAGTGGAATTGTTCCATGGATACATCTGGTAACAAAACTTTTGGGAAGGGACTGTGATCCACTTGTGGTCATGACCAAGACATCCACTGTCCCATTTCCCACTGTCTTGTTATATGTGGCTCTGCCTTCAAGGCAAAATTTTTATCAGATACACGTATCTCATCATACAGTGGCCTTGGCCATTGTGAAGCTCCGTAGAAAGATAAAGTGAAATTCCTTGTAGCAAATTGATATAAAATTGGCTCCTCTCAATGTTTGCTCCAAACCACATGTGCACAAACATGTTCATATATGCACATACACACAGGTATACATGTGTATAAATGTGTACATCTGTGTATATAAAACTTTGGCATTGTAACTGTTTTTCTTCACATTGGAGATTGAACTCAAGGACTTGCACAAGCTGAATTTGTGTTCTTACCAATTAGCAAAACTCTAAAACTTTTAAACTTATAGTCAGATGGTTCAAATATTTAAAAGTATGTAACATAAAAAGTACAAAACAAAACAAGACAAAGCAACCCTCTCACCTATGTCTATAGTCATCTAGGTCCTTTTGTGGAAGTCAAACTATGGCCAGAATTAGGAATCATGTTTATTCTGTGTATATTAGGCAAATCCATACACATATTTGTTTTACTTTCCTTAGAAATGTGGTTGCCTACATTGTTCTGCATTTTAATTTGATGGTAGAAATACACAGATGAGGAAAATAGAGAGGTAAGGCCAAAGTGTTTATGGTTCCATACTTGGTGAGCAGATTTCCTTGCTTTCTTCAGCTTTTACTCACAGTCTTCTCCCATCGGAGATGTCAGCGACAAATCACTGGGAGCCGTGCCCAGGGGGTAAAGCAGCAGCAGAGCCAGCTTGTACTCTGCTCCGTTCGCTTCCCTGACTCTTGGTTACCTGGCTGAGCTGCTCTTCCTGGGGCCCTTACCTTTCAGATTTCTTCCATGTGCTCCTTGTTTCCCTGTGGGGTCAAAGCGCGACACATCAGCCATGCAGGGTGTGTCTGGGTCTTGTGATGCTAACGGACACAAACAAGATGAAAGGACTGCTTGTGCATGATGGTGTGCGGACATCCAGCCGGGCCTTGGCTGAGGTAGTGCCCGGTCTCGAAGGAGCCACTCCAGGATTTAAGAAAAGACCACCATACTACTATAATACGATGGGAGTACCCTCCTCATATTATAACATCAATTTTCTCTTACTTGCTTTCAACCATTTTTAAAAGTTTATTTTATTTTATTTTTTAATAATACTGAAATACAAATTTTATACTTTTATATGCAAATTACATTATAAAAATTTAACATGAATATATTCCAGTTTTCTGTATAGTTTTACAATGATAAATCATATACATATGCGTATGATTGGAATCTGCAATTAAGCAGGAGTACCAGTTTCTTTTTTTTTTTTTTTCTTTTCAAAGTTTTATTGATAAACATATAGCAATGAGACAGTTTCAAAACCAATTACTAGCCCAGTTTCAATAGTTAATACATTGCATATTGTTCTGTTAGTGTTTATTCATTGTACAAGATGCAGACATGACATCCTGTCCACAAACACTATTAGAACAAATCTCTCTATTCAATGAATTAAGAGAATGCAGCTGTATATCTATCCTAACTATTTTGAATATACAGATACAAAATGGTCATTCATTTGTATCCCCCTTTTTTGTTTAGTTTTGTCAGAGATGGGTATTCCACTGTCTTTTAAATATTGTAGGTGTGTAAATTCAGCAAAGTATTCCAATATAGTCCAGTAGTCCATAACGGTAGTGGATTTTCTATAAGATTGGGAATGTCGGAAGTTGTTGACTTGAGCCTTTTACAGCTCAGCATATTAATATGACTTTACTTTTTGTACTTTCCTGCTGGATGTCAACCATTTTCTTTAGCATACAATTCAGGAACAAATATGTCTTTTATTTTCAACCGCACAGCAAATATCTTTAGTTTTGCTTAGTAGTCGAATAGCAGAATATTTTATACATTGTTGGAGTAATAAATTTTTAGGATTATCAGATACTTAATAGAATAAAAGTCTTTGTATACAGCTGTATGTAATTGAGACTACAGTATCAGAATGTAAGCTTTCAGATCATGGTGTGGTGATCTTTTTTTGTACTTTTTAAATGCATGCTTTTTACCTTAAAAAGCAAAGAGCTTACTGAGAAAATTTACATAAATATACTTCACAGTACAAAACATAATTCAGTGATTCTTAGTAATTTCTCAGTATTATATGACCATAATCGAAATAAAACGTTAGAACATTTCCATCATTCCCCAAACCCCCATCCCCCTGGTCTCCCACCCCTGATTGATGCCTAGCAGTGGATAACCACTAAAGAACTTTCTGTCTCTGTGGCTTTCTCAATTCTGGACATTTTACATGAATGGAATCATAAGCCAATACGTGGTCATTTGTGATTTCTTTCCATTAGCATAATGTGTCTTGGATCAATCCTTTTTATAGTGTATATAAATATTCTATTCCTTTTTGTTGTTATAACATTTCTTTGTATAGACATGAACGCAGTACATTTCATTTACTCACCAGCTCTTAGGCATGTGGACTATTTCAAGTCTTGACTCTTGTGAATAACATGGCAGTGAACATTTGCGTAAAGTGCTTGTGTGAAAACACATTTTAATTTTCTTTATTCTGAGTGAAATCACTCTTAATGTCCATGCCATTTGTAAGTAAATAAAAACCAACCATAATCTTAATATCCATAGATAATTATTGAAAACATGTTGATATATTAAAATACAGTATATAAATATACTTCATTTATACTTTAGTTGGGTTTGTTTGTCTTTTTGTTAGCAAGTTGTGTCTTTCATATTTTTTAGGTATGATGTATGACTTATGAATGATGTTCTATTCTATACATTGTTTTTCTCTTTATATATCTTAGGCAATAAAAGTTCTTAAATTTTACAAATTTTTGTTCTTTATTACATACAATTTTATATTTAAAGTTTTAGCTCCTGCATGTAAGTCCACTATTTGAAGTCAGTTATTTTTTTTTTTTAACTTTTTAACATGTGTTTAGTACAGGGTCTAGAGGGTTTCACTACAGAAATCGTACTCATAGTGATCCTCCTGTTCTCAGCCTCCCAAGCACTGGGGTTACAAACACGTGCCACCATGCTCAGTCTCAGTTGCTGTCTCATTGCGCCCCAAGGGCAGGACCAGTGCAGCATGCTAGCCCAGGGATCGAACCTGGTCACTGTGTCTACCTAAGCAGGTGCTTTAATTCACTGAGCTATCCGGCTGGCCCTTAGTTCTTTTCTGAATACTACTGTACAGTTTTTTTCTTTTGCATAAGTGTATCTGTATAATTTTCACATGTGCATGTGAATACTGAGTAAGTAAATAATTGCCTTCTTCTGAGGTCTTTAATTCTTCTGTAAAGTTGTATGTAGGTTGACAGAGGACAGATCAAATGAAGACTTTATGTACCATTTTGTATGATGTATCAAATTCATTTGTTCAAAAAATGATTTGGAAACCAGACTGTGACATATTTATTTATTAAATTCTATCAAATATAATGCCATGCAGGGAGTTGTTCTTTTTTCCAACACCTTTTTCCAAGTTGTTTGTTTTAGAAGTTAGGACAAATTATTCTTATATTGAGCTCAAGATTCAGAAATCCTTCTCCAGTTGAGTGGTGATAAGGAACAAAACAAAACAAAACAAAACAAAACAAAACAAAACAAAAGACACAAGAATAGAACAGAAAATAAGTATAATTACAGCTGTTTGGGGAAGATATGTTTGTTATTCACTTTTATCTTTATTTTCTTTCCTGAATTTATGATTCATACTCTTAAGTTCAAATAGAAAGAAGCCATTTATATGTGAAGATAGAAAAATGTCCAACTTCATGCTCACAGAGAAGAACATAAATATTTTAAGGGTCTTATATATTTATTAACTGAATTTTTATTTCTTCAGTTTTGAACACAGTTGATCCTGAAAATTGATCAAGCCTATGATGTCAAATTTTAAAGAAAAAGCATGATTACACTTGCATGATACAAAAATTAAAAAGTGAAATAAACATACTGAATACAGTTTTATATGTAAACTATATAAAATAAAGACAGGCGCAAGGACCAGTTTCAGTCCCCTGTGTGCTGTGCTGGCTTGCCCCTGGAGTGCACTGAGATGGTGATTGAGAATGGCATGGTGGTGTGCACCTGTAATCCCAGTGCTTGGAAGGCTGAAAACAGGAGGATCACTAGGAGTCCTATCTGTGTAGTGAGACCCTGTCGACTTTGTACCAAAATACAAAAAAGAAAAAAAAAAACCCCTCAGGAAATAGTTTCTGATGATGCAATTGCATATAAATGATTTTATGTTTGAATGCATCAATTTTTATCTTCACAGTCAGTAGAATTTATGGAGTATTATGCATTCAAGTGTGATTGTCTGCATGGGTTCCAGACAGCTATCCTGGGACTACAAACGTATTAGGTCAGCGACAGCAATCCATCATAAATTAGCTTAGCCTTCACTTGATTAGCATTCAGTTCTAACTTGGATATTTTCTCAGTTACCTATGGCAACTAACACAGAAAGTTTTGGTACAATAATTCAATAAATATGAGCACCCCCAGCCCCACTTTTTATCTGTCTTTCTATCTATCTAGTCATCTAATTCCTTTTATTTTAGGAATTAGTCATGATGTTTTCATCCTGATTTTACATGCATTGTAACTACTGGGAGTAATTTTGCTGTAATTTATTTTTCTTGGCAGCCATAGAGGCAGGGTGGGGCTGGGCTGGAGAATCTACTCAAAATCCTAGTGGATAGGAGGCAGTCATGGTAGTTAGTGTGGACTTCGCAGGCTTTTTCTTTTTTCCTCCAATGTGGGGATTATTTTAAATATTAAGTCCTTTTGCATGATGTTAGTGTGTTCATTTGAGATAAAGAACTCAGAAAACATCAGGGGTGGAATTAATCTTGGTGAATCAGTACCACTTAGGAAAAGTATTGAAGAAGAAAAAAGTAAATTAGGAAAATGGCTTTTGAAATGATTAAAATTAATTACAACCTCTGGCAAGAGTTTAGTCCTGAGCCAAGGAGAATTGCTTGTTCTTTCCTCCAGCTCAAAACACTTTCCCATGACTTTACAGACTCTCCACTGCGCTCTACCTGCCTTCCTGGGTGCCCATTTGTCCTAGGTTGGCTGCCTGCTGCCCCCCAGGGAGCCCGGTCTTCCTGTTCAGGATCTTACATTGTCCTCCAATAGCCTGAGATTTCCCTGGGTGCTGCCCTGTGTGCCCCCATCTCACTGTGGTTGCTCCCCAGTTACTCTGATTTTTTCAGTGGTGAGCCAAACCTGCAAAGGAGATTTGGAGCCAGGGAGGCGGGAAGGTAGTGCCGCGACAAGCCCTTGGAATAAATATTTTAGGACAGGTAAGTTCCTGCCCTCCGTGAAACCACTACTATCTTTGCCCATAAGTAAAGCCAGATATGCTGAGCTAAATATCCCACACCCTTGTTCAAAAATCCTTTGTTAGGTGTACAGTGAAAGGCTTTTAAACGAAGTGACTGAGAAATGTTTGTGCCTATTTAAGCGAGCCTTTACTGGGGTAGGAACATCAAGGTGCTCATAGGCACACCACTTCTGCAGCTTCTGGTTGAAAATTTGTCAGAAAGCACAGGTGTTGCCACCATTTGCACATTATTTTCTAATTCTATGCGACATGGCAAAAAAAGTTTTCTCCAACAACACACCTACATTTAGCAATTATGTTAATGATTAATGTCTGAGAGGATAGTTTTTGAGGGTGTGCCCCAACAGTACTATGGCATCCATTACCTGAGAATTTGAAGAGCTAGTGGTATCTCTAGGTGCATGCTAAGCAGTTAATAGTAAAGGCAACAAACTATGGGACTGGAAAGGCATTCATAAACACAGCTCCCTTACTTTCCAAATAATAAGAATGAACTCTAAGATTTGACCAAATTGCAGAGCAAATCAGGATCTGTGGAGCCTTGCAGCTTTAACAGTGGAACTGGGGTGGTGGGATTTGGGGCCTTCTGTTGGGAATAGACTTTTTCTGCTGGCCTGCAAACCTGTACTTTCTTAGAGAGTTCTGCTTCTCTCCATAACAAATGAAACTCTTGTGGCTCTTTTCCCCATGAAGATTTGAGGAACTACAGTAGCTGCATGTGCTAACTGCAGAAGAAGCTGGAAATCATAGCTGTTGTTCCGTTAGAATTAAAAAGTACTGTTCAAGGAAAACTTAGGGCACAGTAGACTTCCCAAGAAGTTTGTTTTAATGTCATCTTCTCGTGGCTCTCTAGTGACCTGTTGCTACAAGGCTAGTTATGGTCTCACCATATACTACCTAGTACCCCTCTAAGAAATGAGAGAATACTTGTCACAGTGGAAGCATTCTCTTAGCAACTCAGGTAGCATTTAGTATTCTACCAGTCTTGGGAAAACATCACCAATTAACTTACAAAAGCTAAAAATGTGTTTTATATGAATACACGCGTCATATATAAACAAAGGCTCACCTGATTATTACAGATGATGCTTATGCTCCCTGTGACATCCATAATCGCTTTTCAGAAATGATAGCTATCATTAGTTCGGTGAAGATTCTTCCAGAGTTACCTGTAGGCTACTTCTGTGCATATTGATAGCATAAAATACATGGTTTGCTTTTTTAAAATTGTTTTGTATTTTAGGGAAGGGTCTACAGGGTGTTCAGGGTCCCACCACTGGATTCACATCCAGTCTCAGTGCTCCCCAGGGGAGGGGCTGGCACTGCAGGCCTGGGGATCGAACCCCTGGGCCCTGTGCCTGCTTGCAGGTGCTTTAATTCCTTGAGCTATTTGGCCAGCCCTGTGGTTTGCTTTTTGAAAAGTTTAAAATGTAGCATAGTGTACATGCTTTTAGAGAATTTGCTTTTTCTTTTATCCCAAAATGTATTTCATGGAGCTATTGAAAATGTTAACCATATACCAGATATATCACAGTCCATTTAACAAGTCTTCTATTTATAGACATTTCAGTTATTTCCAACTCTTAAGCACTGTGTAGTGACGCTGGAGTTTGTATCGCTGTCTGTGCTCCTTTGTTCTTATGTGCTGGTGTCGCTCTGGTGTAAATAGGAAGTTGTCAAGTCACAGGGGAACTCACTTCAGTTAGCAGATACCGGAGATTTCCCAGGTGCCTTTATCACAGAGCATGTGTAGGAGAATGACAGGTTTCCCTCACGCCAGAGTATTTTTAGAATTTAAAGAATTTGTTATCACTAGCATATTTATGTCGCTCCTCATATTAAGCAAATTGTTTTTGCGACACACTATGCTGTACAATGTTTGATACAGATTTTAATAGAATACAATAGTTCCTATTATTTCTGATTTGTTAAGAGCTTTTGGTTTTGCATTAATGAACATGAAAGTGTCTTGAATTGTTTTATTCTGCACATATTTTGATGATCAAAATAATAATTTCTCCTTTAAAATTTTAATGCAGTGAATTACTGTAGCGTTTTCTCATGCAAAACATCTTTCAGTTTTATGTGTTTTGAATAAACTGTCAATAGTAATGGCATAGTAAACTGTTTTCATGCAGCCGCGTACAATTTGCTAATATATTATTTGGGATTTTTGGATGTACGCTTCTAACAATCTTTTCTTGTTCAGTCTCTGTCTGATTTGGATTTCAATGTCAAAGTCCAAAAAGTGGAAGTGTGAATATAATTTTCTGCTTTTTATAATTTGGATCCATTGCTTAAAGTAAGAATGAACTTGTTTCCTGTAAATTTGGTGAAGCTGGAATAAAATGACATGGGCAAGGTGCTTATATAATCAGTACATGTTAACCTGCTGATTCGATTTCTGGAGTGGCCCTACATTTTATCAGATTTTCTTTTTCAGTTGAACTACTTTACTGATTTCATATTCTCCTAATACTTTCCTTCATCTAATATCATTGTCATGAGTTTGTTTATATTATTCTCTTATGACATTAAGTTTTACTCTTTTTCTGTATCTTTAAAAGTTTGATATATTAATCTTTTCAGATATGCCTATTTGATTGTTTTTTGAAAAGACCCAAGTTAGTTTTTGTTTATTTCCAGTATTTCTTCAGTTAATGCTTTAATAATTATTCATGACATTATTTAGTATGTTTATAAAAATCTTTTTATGTATGTATTTGTTTGAAACAGAGTCTCGCTATGCAGCTTGGACTCATAGTGATCCTCCTGTCTTAGCCTCCCCAGTGCTGGGATTACAGGAGTGGGCCACCATGCCTGGTTTCAGTGGCAGGCACAGCCACATGGTATGTGGTACCAAGGATCAAAGCCAGGTCCTTGTGCTTGCCAGACAGGCACTTAGACCGCTGAGCTATCTCCCCAGCCCTATTCAAAAAATTATTGCCTATGTCTTATTATACAAAATTTTTTCACTCTTTTGGTTCATTACCTGTCTCCATAATATTGGTGTTTCTTGAATTACTAGCTGAGATGTTACCATCTTCCATGAGCTTCCCTGTGAGAATATCTATTCTTCCTAACATTATTTGTAGGGCTGATACAATTTCAATTTAGAGATCAAGAGAGTGGAAACCTTGAACTAGACTATATACACTTTAGTTGTTACATTTTTTCAACTTGACCATATTACCACTCACTTAGGTAGGTAGGACAGGTGTGACTTCCTGTGTTACCATGCTGCTTTATCCTAGAAATTAAGTTGACAACATGGGATCCACTGGTGTGGGGAATGTGGGATGAAATCGGGGGAGGGAACAGTCGTTTGGAAGAATCCTTAGATGCCTTTTTTCTTGTGCCTTTATGGTATCCTTAAACAAAAGTATACAAGTATCAGTATCAATTAGGAAGCAAAGAAAAGTTAGTGTAAGAATTATATTAAGTGGTGTTCATTTATTTATGGTAAAATACGGTCTAACAGTGCTATTGGAATGTAAATTGATGAAATTTTTAGGGACAGTTTGATGATATGTATCAAATCTTTAAATACATAAATAGAGTAGGCAACTCTGAGTTTCAAAATATATTTCAAGGAACTAATGAAATAAATGCTCGAAGATGAGAATCTGAAAATGATTGTTGTAGAATTATTAAAATTGGTCAATAAATTAAGTGTGAAAAACTATTTGTAGTGGATACGTAAGTCAAGTACACACCCTAGAATTTGAGTGATTTAGAATAGTCATGCACTTTTAGTGTGTAAAAACTTCCACGATTTATTTTGTTGTATAGATACAGCATAAAATGCTATACTTTTGAAAATTCACAATTTTTTTTTTACAAACAGTCCTAAATGCCCTGTAATTAAGACTCTTTAGAACTGCTTTAACTTTGTGATGCCCAAGTCTTGTCTCATGCTCAAAATTTAGAACATTCTGGATGATTTTTCCAGAAAATAGTTTGAAAGCCATTATTTAGAAATTTGCTTTAGATTCATTGAATAAACTACTTAGCACTATTTAATAAAGAATTAACAAGCATATTTATTATCATATAAAGTAATATATTATGCATAATCATAAAGTAACTATAAATGTATGTAGTGTATATACCTGCATGATGTGTGTACATGTATGATACATAAAATATTATACAGTAAGCGAAATTAAAGTTATATAGAATAATACCATTTTGTAAAATATTGTCTCAGGTACTCTTCTCTTAGTGCTGAGACAAATACTCAACACTCAAAATGAAGGAAGGAAAGGTTTATTTAGCTCACCGTTGGTGGAGGTTTCAGTCCATGCTCAGCTGGCTCTAAGGCAGAGCTGTACATGGCAGAGGGCAACCTTTGATGGTGGCGGCAAAAAGCAAAAGGGAGGAGTAACGGCAACCATGGCTGCAGAGAGCAAGTCTGTCTCCCTTAAATTGCTATGTGCTCCAGGCTGGGTGCATAATCCCAGCAGCACTCACCCATAATCCCAGTGGATCATGAGATAATCACAAACTCTAGAAGTCTGCCCCATGATGGCATGAAGCTTTGGAGGGACAACTAGACAAAACCTGTAACAAATATTGTATCCACATGCCAACATTTATAGCTAAATTCTGGCAGAACATACATGAAAAACTTAATATAATAAAGGAATTATGAATGCTTTTATTTTATATTTACATTTATTGTTTTTCTTTGAAACATTTTGCACAAGGGAGATATAGTTTATAATGAGCACAAAATATTTTCATTAAAAAATGAAAATATTAAAAGATGGTACTAATTTTCTTCCGGGATCTAAAATTTCATTAAAAGAATTCAAAAAATAGTTTCAATGACAGTAGCATTACTGGAATAATAAGTATATAGCATTTTGAGGTAAAGTAAGTATAGTAGGTTGTAGGTAGGCAAATCTCTCGTGTATAATACTTGATATTTATTTATTTATTTTATCCTGTATTTTAGGGATGGATTTACAGGGTGTTCAGGGTCTCACTACTAGATTGGATTTGTAGTGATTTTCCTGTTTACAACCTTCTAAGTGCTGGGATTACAAGCACATGCTACCACGCCCAGTCACCATCACCGGAGGCGGGGTCAGCAGGCAGGCCTGGGGATCAAGCCCCCGGCCCAAGTTTGCAGGCGCTTTAATGGGCTGAGCTATTTGGCCGGTCCTATAATGCTTGTTCTTTAAAAGTTAAACAAATCTACACTGAATTTTTCTTTTCTTTTTTTGCCTCAGGCATATGTGAATGATTAATCCAACATGCAAAATTAACGGTGAAAAACTTTCAATATTCAGAAATTTCTATCAGTTTACCTTGCTTTGAATGGACAGAGAAGAAATACCTTTTCATGTTTAAGTTAATTTGTCCCACTCAGACAGTTTACCTGCCACTACTAGCGTCACCCGCGTCTTCGCAGGCTTCGCCCAAGTTGGGGTGGAGCTGATTCTGCTCTGTGCCCTCAGTGCAGCACGTTTTGCTGCCTCCCAGGCGGCGTCGCCCTTTGATTCTGTCCTTCTGTGTGCTTGGCCAAAGCCTTCTCTTCTTTTCGTATTCCAAAAAAGCTTATGCCATAGAGGAGTCCTTTGAAGTCCAAGGCAAAGGCGAACTTGCATGACATGATTTTTCCACATCTGAGTTTTGTTTGGAAGACTTTTTTTTTTTTTTTTTTTTTTCCTCTGTCCAGATGCGTTTTGCTAGGAACTGAATACATTGTCAAGGCTCAGGTCAGTGTACCCTAGTGAACAGCTCCAGGAAAATAACTTCAAGGTGATTCCTGGGTGATTTTCTATGATGGAAGAACAGAAAGCAGGGTGCGTATATGGAATATATATTCCTAAATATATTCTCTTCGAAAGTAACTGAAGAAAAGCTTTCTATTTTGTCACAAATATCTTTACCAATGCCTTCCAAACCACAGGCCATCGTAGGGAAAGACCCCTAGTATGCATTCTTGATTTCTTATCTTGCTGAACAGTGGAAACTTTTACTTTAGCAGGTGGTAGATTCATTACATTATTTAGCCACTGTTGACCATTTATTGTTTTGACTTTCTCTCCAGGTAATTTCATTTAATCTACAGGAGTCAACAAATACCTATTAAGAAGTGCTTTATAGAAAAAAAAAAGAGAAGTGCTTTATAATTTGCACATTTGTAGAAAAATATGTATTGGAAGGTTGAATAATCCTTAATTTCAGTGTAGATTGCTATTTGAAATTAATATACAGTACATGACAAAGATAAATTGGTTGTAATTAAGTAAATTGAGATTCTATCCATTTTGTTCTAATGTTTTGTATTTATTTACTTTTTTATTTTTTAACTATACTTTCTCTCTTTTACTACATTAGGATAAAAAATACTTTCTTGGAACATTTTCATGTGCGTCATCCCTGAGATTTCCTAATGCTGGACGCCTTGTACCATACTGTTCTCCAGATAACTCTGTCTTATTTGGAAACTATGCTTTGAAATAAAAACCGCCACTTGTTGCAAGTTTTTGTTTAATGTTGCAGATGGTTTGCGTAGGCAAACATTTATCCATCAAATTTATCTATCCTGGATGGCCAAAAATTATGTTTAAAAGCCACCAGGATTTTATGATTCCCAAATAATTGTTACTCTGCATTCTGTGGCGGTAGGAATAGAGATATTTATACAAAGTGTTCAGAACTTGGTATTTAAAGTGATTTATTTTCCCCAGGATAAGATACAGTTCTGTAGCGGGTAAACAGCAATTTTCTGTAAACACGTGAGATTTCTTTTTGAGTAAGTTTGCGTCATTTGCAATAGTCGTGTCATTCCTACCTGGGAACAAACAGCACATATAGATGCACCGAAAACATTTCTGCATGCAGAAGTTTGTAATTTGATGCATTAATTGTATCTTATTAATTTGACATAAGTGATGTTATTGTTCACTACTTATGACATTTTCAGTGTCCTGCAATTACTTCTTAGTTAGATATTTAATCTTGTCCACTAGAAGCTGCCTTCAAAAGTCACCAAAGTTGTAGGTAAAGCTAACTGTGGCTCCCCAGTAAACAAATCCTGATGCCCTACAGATTATTTTACTTTGTGCTACATAGTAATTTTCTCTTAGATCTAGAAATTGATTTTAATCTAAATATGATGGGTATAATATTTTTATTTTTTAA
>NW_004524591.1:2222393-2230149 GCF_000260255.1 Octodon degus
TTTTTTTTTTTTTTTTTGTGGTACCTGGGATTGAACTCAGGACCTTGCGTTTGCCAGGCAAGTGCTTATTTTACTGAGCTATGACCCCAGCCCTGAGCTATATCCCCAGCCTGGGTATAATATTTTTAATGGTATTTGGAAGTAGTATCAAATTTACTTAAATTGATTAACAAATAAGCACACCAAAAAAACAATAACTAGGGAATTTTAAAAATACATCTCATGAAAAAAACAAAACAAAAAAAATCCGCCTTCTCAGATGTAAGCAATAATGTTAAGGGAGTATGCTATCAATTGAATTTTTAAAAAATGTCCATAAACTTTGTTATTACAAAGTACTCCTATAGCCTAATCTCCAAATTTAGAGACTGCGCATTTGATCCAAGTGTCACATTCAATAAAATCCTCAGAGCAGGAGGCACATAGTGTCACTGGTGGTCCGTTTCCCACTGGGTTCGTGCAAGCATAAGTGAGGTCCAGGACCCCAGCAGTCGCCTGCGGATGTCATGGTGGCATTTGATCATCTTTGAAGCTCGCGCTGTTCCCTCGTGAAGATACTCACGTGGCTGAGCCAGGAGCCTGTTCTGATCAAGTGCCTTTTTTCATTCTTTTCAGCTACACTGGTGGTGAAAAACGGTCTTTTGAACTGATTTTTGAGGTATGGTCACAGTATTGAATGCAGTGGTGTGTTGTTTTGTGCTTTCAAGTAATCTATTTGAAAATCTGAAGCAAAATTAGTGTCTCTCTATCAAGAGACAGAAAAAGTCTGCAAAAGTGTTTTTTTAATTTTTAAAAAATGTTTTATTTATTTGGTTCAGAGTTTCACTACAGAGCTTTTTTTTTTTTTTTTTTTTCAAGAGTGGTAGCTCATTCAGTTTCTTTTTTTCCCTTTTTGCCAATTTTTTTTTTTTATTAGAGTACATAGGTTATACAGATGAATGAGAGTTTTTTTGGACAGATTTATACATGCACATAACGACCCTCCATTTCATACTTTTTTTGGGTTCAATGTATACAATGTATTTGGATTATATTCCTACCCCCCCATTATCTACCTTGGCACCTCAATTCTTCCCTTTTCCTTCCTCTCTCTTGTCTAATCATGGTTTTCCTGTCATCTTTTTTATGTAACATTTGCCTTTCTAAGTTTGACTTACTTTGCTCCATATGACAATTTCCAGATAAATTCATTTTTCTACAAATGACAAAATTGTGACCTTTTTGTGGCTGAATAATGCCCTGTTGTGCACACATTACACATTGCCTGTTCATCTTTTTCCCTATTACATATAGGTCAAAATTTTATAAACAGAGATAATATTTGAATTTGAGTTTCAATCACTTGAAATGAGACACCTCATATTTACTACTACCTGAAGGTGGGAGACAGCTTTGGCTTAACATGGATGCCTAATTTATTTCTGTGCCCTTAAACCCCTACAAAGGGCAAGTGAGTTGACATATCCTTGCCTTTATGAAAAGGACAAGAAGTACAATGGATAATATTAAGTTTATCTGGATAGTCAGGGGTAGCACCCTGGAAACAAAGTCCTTGAGTGCTAACAGTGACATTAGGGAGGGCCTGCATATTTTCTACATTTTATGTTAGTTGTATTTTTTTTTTACTTTTTAAAATTTCTAATACTAGGGGAAGATATCATATGATTTTTTAAAATAAATTGTAAGTCAAAGATATAGTATAAAATCTTAGAACAAAAATTAAGATTAAGTAATATTCAGAAAATTAAATACTAATTAATTAAAAATTAAATGTTTCAAAACAATTGAACTAAGAAAAAGTTTTCATGAAAGCAAAGAAGTACTAAGAGCAAAACATAAGATGAATACTGGAATGGCAAATAAATGACCAGCACTTTTAACAGTTTGAGGATGCGACATCGCACAAAGTTCTAGTGTGTTGTGGACATACATAACGACCATGACAGTTACTGGTGGCCAGGTGTCACTTGTGGGACTGAGCTACAGCTATTTCTTTGAAATCCACTCTGTAGACTCAGATGGAATCATGACCCATAGGGTGGAAGAGAAGTCCATTTGTAGAGTGTGCTGATGGAAATGCTTTGCTGCTGTACACAGAAGAATAACTGAAAGACTACTATTGTATACCTCTTGTTCTCCTGTGTTTAATTGTTTGCCCTATTTGGTGGGTTCTTTCCATTCTCATTCATGGGGCTGGATCAATTTTTCCCTGTCTAGAACATCATTTAGCAGTCTGTGTAGGCTTGGCTTTGTCATCATAAAATTCTTTAGTTGTCCTTTGTCATGGAAGTATTTCACTTCTCCATTATACTTGAAAGAGAGTTTTTCAGGGTATATCAGTCTGGGTTGGAATTTGTTTTCCTGCAAGACTTGAAGTGCTTTGCTCCATGCTCTTCTTGACTTGATGGTTTGTGAGGAGAAATCTGTTGTTATTCTGATGGGTTTTCCTTTAAATGTGATCTGTTTCTTTTCTTTAGCAGCTTTTAGTGTACTGTTTCTATGCTGAATTTCTGGGATCTTGATTATTATATGTCTGGGTATGATTTTAATTGGGTTGATGTTATTTGGAGTTCTATATGCTTTGGTTATGTGGGTGTCAGATTGTTGCCCCATATTTGGGAAGTTTTCTGCTATTACTTCTGCCCATATTCTTTTTATATCATTTGTATTGACTCCTTCCTTCTCATTGATGCCTATTAGTCTCACATTGTTCATCTTTGCATCGTCTTGCAGGTATTGAATTATTTTTTCCTGCATCCTAATTGTTTTAAAGAGATCTTTTCTTACTTTTTCACTAGCTGCGATGATGTCTTTAAGGTCAGAAAGTCTATTTTCACTTTCACTCAAATGGTTTTGCCAGCTTGTGATTGAGGTTTTAATTTCCTGTGCAGCACTTTGAATCTGTTTCATACATTCTATTTGTTTCCTAAATTGCTTATTCAGGAGTTCCATCATTTGCATATTCTGCTCTATTTTTTTTATCAGTGTATTCTTTAGAAGCACTTAGTACTTCTTTGATTATAGTTATCACTACATTTTTTAGTTCAGAAATTATTTCTGATCTGATTTCTTCTATACCTTTCTGCAGTTGTTTCTTTACTTCCAACGCTGTTATTTCAGAGATTTCAGGGATGTGATTTCCAATTTCCTATGTGCTAGTGTCTTCTGCATTTGTACTGGGTGGACTTGGGGCCTGAGACTGCATTTTGTTCTTTCTCTTTGTCATTTTGTATACCACTGTCTTCTGACCTTTGGTGTAGAGCTTAGATAGAGTTATTACCTTAGCACCAGGTCCGGATCTACAAAGTTCAGATTCCTCCACGTGGATGTTGTTGGGATCTGGCTGCTGTGCTCCACTTCTTTCTGCTGCAGCCGTTGATGTTGAACCCTTGTGTCACTCTGGCAAGATGTTCTGCTCCTGAATCAGCTGGGTGGATCTTGCCTCTAGCCTCTTTGCAGGTAGTTCTGCTGAAGGGTTCCACACCGGGCCTGCACTCTGGGTCTATTCAGGATCCAGTAGCCCTGGGCCGACTTGCTCACATGCCAGGTTTGCACTCTGGGCCTATTCAGAATCCGTGGGCCCTGGATCATCTCACTCACTTGCCGGGCCTGTGCTCTGGGTTTTGCAAAAGTGTTTTATGTCACGTTTGTTTTTTACATTCCAGAAGTATTTCCATGTTGAAAATATTTTGTGTATGTTCCCTCACTTAGAGAGTACATGAGAAACAGGTCACAATTTAAAATATAGCAAAAATGCAAAGCCTGTGTTTCATGGTTCAATGGAAAGTAGTAAAAATTACATATTTACTTTGGTGTTGATATTAAAAAGGTAGTTATTTATATGCACGGACATTATCTTTTTTGGACATAGGGCTTATAGCTGAGTGGTTTCTAAAAATACTAAGGGCAGCCTAGAGGGAAAATTGGAGTTATGAGTTGTCTAATTAATGAAAGTATAACTTTATAGTCATGCCTAAGATGCTTTAGAATTAAAATAATGAATTTCTTTACTGCAGATGAAGCTTTGCCACAGTCCCCCGACTTACTATCTTCTTATCCCCTTCTCAAGAAACTATTATGTTGGTTTACCATGTTTCTTTGTACACCTTCTTTATTCTATATTTAGAGTCTATATTTGGAGTCCCCAAAGCCCTTAAAAGGAGGTCATCTTGTAGTAATTTTTCACTAGGGTTATTACATGCATTTACATTTTACCTGGAAAGTAATTTTCTCTAAAACAATGAATCATTTTCAGTCTGTTGAGCTTTTGGCATTAAAAGTTATCTTTTTTAAGAAGTTCAAGCCTCAAACCTCCAAAATAACTTTCTTCTTCCTTACATAAAACAAAAGTTACTAATTATAGACTCAATGCCTATAGTATAAAACCTACATAAACTTAAACTTAAACTTTTGAAGTGTAAGTGTAAATGACTTTCTCTTTTGACAAAAGACTTTATATGTATTCTTTTATTATTTTGTGCTTCTGTAATTAAGTATCATTTTACAAAATTGAGAAGGGAAGCTTTAAAATCATTGTCATTTCCAGAACACACGCACCTGCACACATAATCCCCAGTAATAAACGTCCGGGGGGAAAATAATTCAAATGACAGCTCTGTGGCCTAAGTGCCTGCCTGGCAAGAGCAAGGATCCAGGTTCAATCCTCGGTATTGCATGCTGAGCCGGCCTTGGAACACCTGGCATGCCGTGCAGATCCCTGAAACTGGGCGTGGTGGTGCACACCTGTAATCTCAGTAGCGGGGAGGCTGAGACAGAAGGATCACCATGAGTACAAGCTGTGTGGCAAGACCCTGTACCAAATAAATAGATGTGTAAAGAAAGGAAAAGCTTTTCATGGAAATTCTTCATAAATAAACCATTTGGAGATTTATTTAGAAATATATGAGATATACACTAAGATACAGATATCTGTATATCTCAGCAAAGTCATAACTGTATAATACATAGAAATATAGATATAATATTACTAATAAAAATACCAAGGAAATATGGCATCTCCCAGAAGGAAGTGGTTTGACCTGGTAACCCATACTTAGAGTAGCGTAGCCAGCTGGACATTGTGCACAGCAACTGAAGGCAAGAGAATCTGGTCACTTGACCATACTGAAAACATCTTATATGAGAGAGGCTTTTATCATTTACACAGTTTTTTCACTTAGGCTCAAAAATTTAAACTTCCTTTTTTTTTTTTTTTTTTTTTTTAATGTAGTTAGGATCGAGTCTACTGGGTCTACAGGGTCTCACTATATAGATTGGACAAATAGTGATTCTTCTGTTTTCAGCCTCCCAAGCGCTGGGGTTACAGGCATGCGCCACCATGCCCAGTCTCAATCCCTGTCTCAGTGTGCCCTGGGGGTGGGGCCAGCGCGGCAGGCCCAGGGATCAAACCCTGGCTGCAGCACTCTGCGTAAGCAGACGCTTTAGTCTGCTGTGCTATCAGGCCAGCCCTAAACTAGTTTTTATCTTTCTTTTCTGAGTGGAAAAAGAGAGACTCAAAGGTTAGAAACATCCTGTTGTGGCCACCAAGTAAATGGCTCATTCAAACCCCAAATGGTTGCTCTTTTCTGTAGGTGGTGCTGACAGTCTTGTCACAGATAGCAGGTTTTTACTGAGGATTGAGCAGCGAAATCAGTGTGGGACCAGTTCTTGGGAGGGCTCCTCATTCTGTCCTCCTTCTCCTCCAGGTCAGTCACTTTGTGCCGTGCCAGCTCCTCCCCTACTCTGCATGTCACAATGGGGGATTTCAGGTTTGACTTTACTGAGCACCAGGGTAGAAGATGAGCCATGAAGCCCACAGAAGGGCTCAGTTTTTGGATTTATATGGTGAAGAACAAGCATGATCCATGGGAAGATGATTTCTCTTGTGACTCAAAACTCCAGCCCACTGCCATCTCTCATTCTACCTATGTCTTGGAGAAATTCTACCACTGCGTTCTGATATACTTGGAGAAAATACAGAACCAGTGGTGCAAGTGGAGGGCTGAACGACAGAAGCTGAAGACCCTTTACATGAAGGGCTGTGTCTTGCAGCAGCTAAGAGTTACGTCTGGAGTCTGGGTTCGACTTCTGTAGAACTTTCCACGTTTGCTTTCTAGCTCTGTGACCTTGCTTTTTCTTAATGCCTTAGTAATTTTGTGGTAGGATGGTGATGACCACCGTACCTCATAAATCCATTGTCAGTACGTGTGAGTTCTTTTCAGTAATGTTCTCTCACTGGTGACTGAGATAGCACTTGCAAATTAAGTGTTCGTTGTTGTTTAATACTGAAGAACTTTTTCTTCACTTATTAAAAAAAAAACTGTCAGTGGTGCAGCCTATCTTTATAATGTCTAAAGACAGTGCTCAAAAGCATAGGGAGAGCGTGCTCATGCTAAATATGATATGAGCTCATGCAATTTGGCCTTGGTGCATCGTGTAGAAATCAGAAGCAGGTGTACACACGCAGTCAGTGCAGGCCTAAGGAGTGTCACTTGTGGTAGTTGAGACATTGCCAATAAAGTTTTTGTGATGATAAACAAATAGTTTGTTAAAAGAAAAACTTCTATAGCTTAACAACTCAGTCATTTAAGTAGGGAAGCATGTATTGGTTGATATATTTAAAAGATTATTAATTTATCTTGCTAAAGTCAAATGCTAGGAAGATCAACAAGGGAAGATATGCTTTTGGCCATCTACTGATTCTTTAAGAGTCAAAGGTGGTGCTGTTAAAAAAAAAATATATTTTTTAAAAAAGGAAGTCTTAATTCTGCACATTCCTGTTTACCTCTAAGGGAGTGACTGGGGACCCTTGGCTCAAGTCCAGCTCTGCCATACCCAAGGTGCATGAGCTTAGACACTTGAAATGTCACCATACTGTTTTTGTACATGCAAAATACTACTTAGGGTAATACCTTGTCCATGGAAGTGTCTTAAGAACTAAATAAAATAATCTGTGTGAAGGGTTTTTATTGCTTATACCTGGATGTCCCCCTAAAATCTCATGCACTCACAGCTGGGCCTTTGGGACTGTGACTGGATCTGGGAGTGGGACTCTCATCAGTGGATCAACCACCAGGAGTTCCTAACTACACATAATGTTGGCAACCACAGCCGGGTAGGCGGAGCTGGTCACTGTGGGCGTGGCCTGCAAGGGCGTGTCTCCCTCGTGCCCCCTTGATCTCTTTCTACTTCCTTCCTCGCATGCCTGAGCAATTCCCCGCTTTGTCCCTCTGCCATGCTGCCCTGTGTTGTAGCTAGGTGACTACAGACTGAAACCTTTGCAAACTGCGAGGCAAAAACAAATCTTTTCTCCTTCACATTGTGAATGTCAGGTAATGCGTCTGAGAAAATAGCTAAGAAAGTGCCCTCACCTGGAAACTTTTGGGCTTCACCATGCAAGGGTCCAGATTCCTGTACAACATAGTTTAATTCTTAAAATGAATTGCTTCATTTCACATTGGAGAGTAGATTCTCTTAAATGTGTACATTGTGACAATGAATGATTAACTGCTAATTTGTCTTTTTTTTTTGACATCAGTTATTTTATTTTAAAGAAAAAAAAAGCAATGGTACAAAATCTCAAAACAAGATTTTAGGAGAGTAAAAATAATTAGTACATTGTGTATTGTTACTGCCAAAGTAGTTTCTCATATTACAAGATATAGGCAAGAAATAATAAATAAACAACATAGGTACAAACTTTTTTTTTTAAGTCAACAGAAAATGGAAATATACTTTTTAAAGTTTCTAATACTAG